>NC_086201.1:21650000-21732500 GCF_035770615.1 Melospiza melodia melodia | reverse complement strand
TTTAGACTTGTCGGATGCGTTTCAAAACGTTTCGGCCCTCTCCGCCGCCCGCCTCTCTGCCGGCAAGGCCTCGGTGGAGCAGCATTGCGAATGCAGGGGTCACCCTTAAAAGCCCCCGGCCCGAGGCTGGCCCTGTGCCGCCGTGCCCTGGCAGCGGGCTGGGGTCCTGGGTAGCGGGTGCCAGCCCGGAGGGCAGTCCCGGGAGGCGGAGACACGGGACGGATACGGCTTCTGAGTCCCTGCTTCGGACATGGAGCTCAAGGGTGAATAGAAAGGGGTCTTCTCGCTCCGTCATCTGGTGAAGCCATTTCGTGTTAATTAATCCCCACCAAATGGCAAAACCAGATACTACTCTCCTTTTCCATGACAAGAAAGTGTATATATTTTTAATGATTTGGGTTGATTTCCGTACGAGACAGGGCAGGAAACTGCAGCTCCCCTTTATGTGCTGCCTCTCCCCCCTTCCAGGCAGGACTGCTTCCTTCCCAGCTCTCTTGATCTCCTCTGGCACCGGCTCCACCGCTCTCGGTGACCAACCCGAGCGCTGCGGCTCGGCCAGGGGAGCCCGTCCCAGCCCCGCCAGCCCCGGGACACCACGGCCAGGGAGGGGACGGCATCCTCGGCTCTGCCCCGGGCCCGCCGGCCCGAGAGGGGCTGCGGGGAGAGGCGGAGGGGCGGGCAAGGAGCAGGGAGCGCTGCAGGATGTACCCACGGCCCGGGAATGTGGCGGGAGAAACTTTGCAAAGCTTCGGTCAGAGCGGAGACGCGGGTGAGACGGAGCCCGGCAGTGCCGCACCTGCTGGGGACCGGCCGGGGAGCCCCGGAGGGGCAGAGCCCTCCCGGAGGGACAGGCAGCGGCCAGGGGGGACCGGGGCAGCCCCGGGGAGGCCGCGGCAGCCGGGAGCGGTGTCCCGGCTTCTCTCCGCAGTCGCACAGAGCGGCCTCGGAGCCGGCGGGCGGTGGCAGCGCCCTGCCCGGATGGGAGCGCGGACGGAGGCTCGGCAGCTCCGGGTGCGAGTTTCCCTGCCCCGCCGGGAGGCTGCGGGTGTCCACTCCGCCCCTTGCGCTGCGGCTCTCCGCCACAGCACTCAGTTATAAGGGCTGTGATTACAACAATATATCTCCACCGTGCTCCGCATGCTCGGGTGTCAAGGGTAGTGTTTTAGAGAGGGTGCGAGGGGCAGCAATTCATAAAGGGAACTGACAGTTCTTTGATGTGAAAATGATGCCCGTTTTTTCACTCCAGGATGCACGACCGAAGAAAGATTACACCGTTTAAAAAGAGAAATTTAAACCCAGATGATAATAGTAACGAGCCAAGGAGACGCAGTAGGGAAGTCAATATTACAAGTAGAAAAGCAATCTCTGAAGGCCTTGTGTGGCCTGCTGGGTCTGAGAGAGCGAAGCGGAATTCCTGATAAAACATGAATCACGGATGATTTTCTCAGCTAAAAGCGATCTTTCCTCATGAGCGTCGGCCCCTGGTCCCGGGGGTTGGTGGCACCGCTCCAGGCAGGGTCCCGTCACCCGCAGGGACGAGGGAAGTTCGGCTCTCCCACTCCCACTGCTGCTTTCACCAGAAGGACTCTCCTGACGGGGGAGAAAACAACCCAACAACATCTTAGCTGTTTTCTTTAGAAAACGATGTGAGGGATAGATTCTGGTTTGAAGTACATTTTAAAAAATCAATCAATCAATCAATCAATCAATCAATCTCCGTCCTCCCTCGCGGGGGTACCACAGCAGGCAGCACTGCCCGCCCTGCGCTCCCCGCGGCTCTGCGCGGCTCCGGGTGCCAAAGGCCCCTCCGTCCCCTCCGTCCCTCACTGATCCCCCGGGATCGCCCCTGCCCGGCCCCTCCGCGGGCAGCCCGTGCCGGGACGGAGCTCCCCTCCTTCCCTCCTTCCCTCCTTCCCTCCTTCTCTCCTTCCGAACGCACCAGCTGGCTCACAGCCTGCCTTTTCCAACCAGTGGCAAGAGATTATTAACACATTATTAAAACTCGATTCAGAGCACCTTAATGAGACTTTTACTTATTAGCGACGGGAGAGAATTTCAGAGGCGTGCTCAGTTAAACCGTGTCGATAGTTTCTAGACTATGCAAATGAGGCTTTTACATTCAACTTGTCGTGGCGTTGTTCTCCAGCGTGAGGTGGTCGTCAGGACCAGAGCAGTTTCACACGAGAAAACAATCAAGCTGATTCTAAGCACAAAATCGTTTCGGGGTATTTGCAATAGAGCAAAGACATTTCTAGGGTGCTCGTGATGTGTTTCTGAGAGGGGTAAAACTCCCCTACTGCCCACCCCAGCCCGCAGGACTCCTCCACACACAGCTTTTGCAGTCTACTGCACTTGCCAGGAAAACAAAGGTTTCCCTTTCCCAAACTTCCATTTCTTTGCTAGCCTGGACTCAAAATTTCCTTTCTCAGACAGTTTCGAGAAGTCTTTACACAGCCGTAATCAGGCAAAGAAATATCCTCAAAGTAGCTAAGAAAGGCTCTGAAAAACTTCAGAGTAAAGAAACACAAGCAAATACATTCTCCAGTGCAGATTTATTATGGCTTCTCTCTGTTTTGCTGAGTGCGAGTCTATCAAAAGGGGCAATACCCGTTCCCTTTGACAGTGAGCGAGTCTCAAAAATCACGGATCGAATACAAGTTTCAGGAGTATTGGAAAAGCTCTCAGAAACCCGACCCCGAGCCTTTTGGGTAGCTCTCCGTGCCCACAGCTGTGTCCCGCTGGGGAGCTGTGTGCGTTCGGAGAGCCAGGATGGCACCGGAGGGGACCCGCGGGGCCCGGGCAGGGCGGGGGATGGCACCGAGCCCGGCCCGGCCCCGGCAAACCCGGGCTGCAACTCCAGCTCCAAACCCGGGCTGCAACTCAAACCCGGGCTGCAACTCCAAACCCGGGCTGCAACTCCAGCTCCAAACCCGGGCTGCAACTCAAACCCGGGCTGCAACTCCAACTCCAAACCCGGGCTGCAGCTCCAACTCCAAACCCGGGCTGCAACTCAAACCCGGGCTGCAGCTCAAACCCGGGCTGCAACTCCAACTCCAAACCCGGGCTGCAACTCCAGCTCCAAACCCGGGCTGCAGCTCAAACCCGGGCTGCAGCTCAAACCCGGGCTGCAGCTCAAACCCGGGCTGCAACTCCAAACCCCGGTATCAGCACTTGCCCTGCTTAACAGCCAGGGACTTCGCTGGCCGGAGCCTTCTGAAATTCGTTTTTCCAGGTCAGGTCTATTTAGGACGCAACGTCGTCCTTCCCTCATTTTGCTTCATTTAAAACACCAGGATGACGTTATTTGTTGTCGAACTAAATAGACCATATCACCTCTAGTTAAATTTGTAAATTACATTATGTTGCTGTTTTGGCTTTGTTTTCATAATTTTTAAAAATCTGAACAAATCAATTATATTAGCCATATGGCTTGATCACATCAGCTAATTTTCATTTTTGTACAGTAATTGTTGTTTAAACACCGACAACTTATTAGTTAAGGTGTTTAGGAAAGATCTCTCCAGTCCTGTCTTGTTTAAAAGATGATTGAGATGACAATGAATACTTCAAGTAAAGTAATTAAACCACTCATCCCAGTATTTTTCACTTTCTGTGTATTTAAAGCGTTCACAACAGCAGTAGCTGAGCTGTAGTCTGATTTATACTTCTGGAATGGAGGCCATGAGACCATCAGGCTTTCAATTCCAGTTTGTAATGATTCACTTAAAAGCAGCAAGTTTTTGGTATGCAGCACGCAAATAGTAATTTTTCTTAGTTATTTTAAAGGTGTATAGTATTGAGAATGTACAAGTGGTTCCACTCTGGCACTTTCACACTGCAAATAAAAAACTTCACCCCTCAGTGATCTTAATATTTTGTCCATTAAATGTAGTTGCTCATTTAAATGGGAGTGTATTTAACCACGAGACAGATGGTCTACAGTGCACACAATTACAAAGCAAGGGTCTGTGTACGTTGCCATATTTTGGGCTCCAGATTTCCTGCTTCCCTATACATTTTTGCAAGCAGTTTATTTTTCCATACAAAGGACTAACACAGGTGGAGAAGCAGTCTGGAACTCATTTCTGCTATCAGAGATCCAGAGCAGAGCCCTACAGGCAATCTTCTTAATTTTCTGACAAGGATTTTAACTACTTTGTTAGTCAGATTTTTAGAGCATTTTAAAAACAATTCTGTAGTTCTCTTCAGAACACTAAAATTTTAAATATTTGACAGAAGTTTCTGACAATATTTACTGTATTGAGAAAATACTGAAAAAACTTCTCAGCCCCACATCAGCAAAACTGAAGCAGTGAGCAGGAAATGAGTAGTGTACTACAAATGAAGGAAAAGGAAAATGGAAGGAAAATGTTACAAGAAAATGCAGAAAATTAGGAAATACCAAAAAGGAGGTTTGCATTACAAACTGACTACGTTCACTGTGGGCCTGTCTCACCCCAGCACAGAGGAAGCTGATGTTAATTCACTGGCCAGTAATTAAGTCTGTGCATTTATTTGACCCAGGTAGGGCTCTCAGCATTATTTCTCATTCAAGATTCTGACTATGGATTAAACATAGATTTTAAAATTTTCTGACCATACTGTTTGTGGTTCTTCTCAGTTCTATTGCTGCTACATCACAAATATTAACAAATTAACTCAGAATGATTTTATAAAGTGAGGATTCACTGTTTCATAACTGTGATCCCAAAGATCAGACACACACAGAATCTGCATTTGCTTTGTGTGTGCTGTGGAGGACAGTTGCCTGAGAGTGTAGTTAGCAATATTATTTGATCATTACTTCGCGAAATATTTTGAATGTGATTTGAGAACCATAGCATGGAAAATACTTTTTGTAAGCAATTAATAAAAGCCAGATTTAAATGTTGTGCTTAGCATTGTATGGAAGTTCTGTAGCCAGGCAGAAGTTCAATTATATTAATCAAGTCAGAACTCATCTATTCTAGGATACCATTCCTCCCTTCAGCAGAGCATTTCCAGCATAATTGAAATTCTCCTGCAAATGGCTGGCGTTTTACCAAGATCACTTTTCCTATGCAGACTTAAGTCACTTTCAGAGGAACTCATGGCTGCTCTGGATGATTTCAACCATGCATTCAGCAACAGAAATTAGGATTTTAACTTCCATTATAGTGCAATCACAGCTGGCAGAACAAGGAGAGATAAGGCTGCATAAATCACACTAAAGCAGCAAGTTCTCAAGTTCTGAATGTTCAACTTTTCAATCATAACTTCTTTTTGTGATAGTTCTTTCCATCCTGTTTCCTGGATAAGAGAACAAGTAAATGGTCAGTCCTTTCTGTGGGAAAGTCCCACCATGGTCCATCAGTGCCTGGAGCCATGCCTGGCAGACCTGTTAGGGTGGCAAGCAGAGGGCAGTGGCACAGATGCTGCCATCAGGGGCTGGCATACGATTCAATATCAGGGAGGGGAAACATCCAAACACCAACATTCAATTGTCAGATCAAGAAGTGAATCTCTTGTAAAGGACACAGGTCCCTCTCTTGTTATTCCCACCACCTCTGACTCCTTTTATTCATGTTAGGTCTTTCTCATCCCCTTCCCTTGGTGCAGGTGCATTCTGTCACACTTGCTGCTGATTATCAGAGCTTAGACCTTTCAGTTATCCCAAATAATCTTCGTGGACTTGAACTGTACTGAGTTGCCTATGACCTATTATCTAAACATACCTATGGAAATACAGATATATTGGGAATTTGTATAAGTCTAAAAGAATGGGTGACAGTGGAGGAGATGGTTTGGTTTGAAGGGATCTGCTGTCTTTGAGAGAAAATAATACGATTTTCTTCAAGAGGAAGGGTTTGATTTTTTATTGTTCACCTTGTCCTTGCTGATCTTTGTAAGTCTCTTTCTCATGGCAGAGTCCTAAACCATGGGAAGGAGACTAATCCAGTCAGAAATGTGAATGAGAAGGGAAAAAGTAGGGCAAAGAATTCCTGACCTACATTTACAGCCACTCAACTTCATAGAGAGAAGTAACATTTGAGTAAGCTAAAAGTGAATAAAAGTTGTTTTTCAGACATGCAGTGAATAATTTCTAGTGCCTTATAAAGCATTATTTGGTTGACAATGTCTCTTAAAATATCTGTTTATGAAATGCAGTGTTACTTCATGAAATTTACCATTTTGCACCATGAAAAATAACCCTTTTTCTCTGAAAACAACAACAACACAGACTTAGCAGAAAAATCTTTAACATCAAGAAATGGGCAAGATGTCAGTTTTATGCTGCATCAGAAAGACAGATATATGTATTTCACCATTTCTCCTATCCTATTTATGATTGCTGCAATCACAAATAATGCTGCTGATCTCCTGTACCTGCTTGGCCTGTATGTATTGCTGCATCTTGCTCCAAGGGTGCCAGCATTTTGTCATACAAATGTCTCTTCCTTGGGTTTTTATCTAGTATTTAACTCTCTGTTCTTCAGGAGTGCAGACAATGACTCTGTGGTCTGTGGTGCCTCCCTTTGCAGAGCCCCAGCTGCTGTCCAATCCATCCCCAAACCTCCTGACACTAACACAGGGACATGGTTCTAAACAAAAAGATGGATTCACACTTTTTTGTCAGTGTGTGTTACTACTTAGATGGTACAATTCAGATGACAACACTGGACTGTGATGATTTTTAATTTGGTGAGTGGCATGCCATATGCTATAACGCGTCACAGTGCCTTCTCTATTCCCTTAAAGTGCTTTCTGTATCTTGCTTTGTAAAGAAACATTGTTTCCAACTCAAGTAAAGACAACTTCTAGCTAGGTTTCATTAACTCATTTCTAGTTTGCATGTTAATTTACCAACTATTATTTAGATCTGAAAAGGAAAAAATGTATTGCTGTACAGACAGGTCTTTGTAATGAGTAAATGGAAAAAACAGAATTATTTTTTCAGATACATTTGTCAATTCTTGAATAATGGATGTCCTGCTTGAATACTCGATTACGCATATAAGTTCCGCAGTTCATTTGTGGTCAGATCATGACTTCTTAGGAGACAAATTTTAAATAAAGTTGATTTCTGCATCTGTCTCTATCTTCCTATCTTCTATATAGTCTTCTAGTAGCTTTCTCCTGACAGACCTCTGGACAATGTCCTGTTAAATTATCTTGGATTGCTTTAGCAGTTTTTCAGTAAAAACCCTTCCTGTCCTATAGGAGGTACAGTGTATGAATACTCTTTTGCTCTGCTAAGCTATTAGCCTGTTGTCAAACTACTGAAGAATAAAACCTTATTTTTCTCTTGCAAAGCATTGTGCATATCTCAGCAGGGAGCTTTTCCATGTAATGGCTCTTGTATTTCATCTGAGTGCTAAATGCCAGAAACTGGTTATCGATAATGAGCTAGTTTGAGTACTAAAATTTTTCAAGATTTCCCCCTCTGTCTCTGACAAATATCATAACATTTGTGTAGTCATTCTGGTCTTGCATAAAAGTTATTGCACATTTTGAGAAGGTTTCCCCAAGGATTTGAAATGCCATTTCTCTTTCCTAAAAGACCCTCTGTAAGTTATATTCTTTTTGAAATTTTCAGTCTGGAAGGCAGGTACTAGACCCAGGCAGTGAAAGAGCCCCTGTAAAATTCCTGTTTCATTACTGAACTCATCAGAGAAAGTGTTTCTATCACAAGTTGAAAATAATGATCTATTAAAGCATGAGAAGATAAATTCTTGAGCTCAGTTTGATAAATGTTCACTAGCTACCTGAAAACACTGATTTTAAAACTAGGCAGAGATAATATTGCAGAAGAATGAAATTAGCAAGAGGCAAGGCAGGTGGGATTTGACATGGGATCCTTCTGAACCAGTAAGGTGCATAACACCCTGCTTGCTGAGCTGCTAACAGCCCACTGCCTTCATCTCTGACTCACATTTGGGGTCCAAACCAAGCATGTTGCAGACCAACACAATTTCTGAGATGCTACAGATAAGTTTTATGAGTTGTATGACCCACTGCATGTGTTAGATGAAGTACCTGTGGTATTGGCAAGTGCATTTGGTCTTCAACCCCATTCTTTGCTTGCATCCCTTGCAACATTAACATCCACACTGGTCAGGCTAACCAGATGAATAAAACTGGTTTTTGTGGTTTTTTTTTTTCCTTCCTGAATCTATTACAGCTATCCTTCTACATGTAAAGAAACAAGGAAACAAGTATTCACTTAAAAAGCAGGAGACTATTGCAATCAACTGAGATAATAGCCTAGTCCTAGCTATTCATTATAGTAAAAATATTTTGATCTGCGCTTGACTTGCCAGCAGTATCACCACTTGACCTACAAAATAACCCAGGCCCATTAGCAAATCCTATAATTATAACCCTTTACAGTCTCATTATGACTGTCCCTGAGTCAACATGTGCCAGTGTATCTCTCACTGGGCATTCAGAGTGACTCATTAGGGTCACACAGCGTGGCTGCAAACACAAACAGCATTCCCACAGCTCCTCACCCTCCTCAGGGCCAAGGCATGGAACAGTATCTGCTCTGCCCTGCCTGCAGCTCATGCACAAATTGGGGTGTAGCTCCCAGAGCTCAGTGCTGGGTGTGAATTACACAACCCACCCAAAAAGTTGGGTAAACACACCATGGAGTTGATGTTACTCCAGGCTGAGCACTTGGCAGCTCTGGCTGTGCTGCCAACATCCAAACCTAATGAGTCTAAACCCAGCTCAAGACTGCCTCTGTTTGATTGCATTTTAAACATATCTTTGTCTGTGCTTTCAGATCTTGCTTTGTGCTCCTCTGTTGGGTGAAGTACTCTGCAGAAGTTTTCATTGTTTCCCTTGGAGTTACTTTAAATAACATAATTGAGTTGCATCTTGTTTGACAAACTAGGTAGGTAAATTAATTCATTTTCCTAGTAAGTAAGAAAGTCTCAAAATCAAGACAGTTAAACCAATATTTAAATATTATTGGGGAGTTTTTGTCAGTGGTACAACTTGTCAAATGTTGTGGGATTTTAGTACAATTTTTTCATTAATTGGTGTTTCTCAGCTGAATGCCACCTTGCCAGAAAGTCATCTGTGACACTGGCAGGTGAGAAGCCAATGCAAGAGCATGGAAATATTTCTCAGTCATCTTTCATACAGCTTTAACAGTCAGAAGGAGAAGTTTTATTACTTAAACAGAGTTTTAATACAAACTTTCAATTAAACTTTGCTTAAATAATATTTTTTTTTCTCCTGACTCTTAAACCAATACTAAAGCAGGTTGGAAAGCAGTATACAGTTTCTTCCACAGGTTCTCCCACAGTGCTATTGTACATTTATAATCACTCTGGGTCTCTTGTGTGCGTTAGGAACTTCTCCCATTTACTGTTTGGGTGGCACTGAGTAGTGCAGCTGACAGTTCATGGAATTACCTGCCCAGGAAGGGACAGAAAGCAGAGACATGCAGGGAAGCCATTGCAGCTGATACAAAACTCCAGTGTGCTTCTCCCTGGTGCCACACAGCTGGGTCACCCTTGCACACACTGCAGTGTCCAGCTGGCACATCCTCCATCCCGGGGCAAGCAGAGGGGATGGTTCAGCCAGAGCAGATTTCAAAGGCAGCAGTGCTGCTGAGAAGGGTAGCACAAAGTCTCCAGCACCTGTCATGATCATAGAATCACTCAATGGTTTGGGTCAGAAGGATCTTAAAGGTCATTGAGCTCCTTGCCTTGGGCAGGGACCTGCCACCAGGCCAGGCTGGTCAGGGCCCCACCAGCTTGGCCTTGAGCACTGCCAGGGATGGGGCAGCCTCAGCTTCTTGGGCAACCTGTTCCTGTGCCTCACCACCCTCTGAGGACAGAACTTCTGCCTAAAGTCTAATCTTAGTCTCTCCTTTTTTAGTTTAAAGCCATTCCTCCTTGCCTGATCACTCACTTGCCTGTGTAAAATGTTGTTCTCCCTCTGTTTTATGAAGTCTGCTTTAGGTACTGGAGGGACACAATGAGGTGTTCCTCAGCCTCCTGTCCTCCAGGCTGAAATCCCCCAGCTCTCCCAACTCCCTGAGAATGCTTCACAAGCAGTGCAGCTGCCCTGGGGGGCGCTGGGCAGGTGCTCTGTGGTGTTACAAATGCATTGCATTCCAACAAAAGGTTCTTTGTGCCCTGAGATGCAGAGACACCAGGTGTAACTGAGAAATGATTTAATGAAAGGTATTTCATGGGTTGGAATAGTATTCTGTCCTCATTGGGGAGTGTTAGACATACATTTAGCTCCAGGCTAGCAGATGAAGCAAAATAATCTGGTTTACACTTGCTGCAAGTACCTTCATAATTTATTTTTTTGTGGAAAGATCTTTCAGTGTCTTTCCTCTCACTTCTCCCAAAGACAGGGTGCCTTTCCTTAGCTGACACTCCTAGAGGCCAAATCCAACTGCCCTGACAGCTGAAGCAGGACCACAGCTCGCCACACCTTGTCTTGGCATGGTCTTGAAAAACCTAAAGGATATAACCTGACATTTTGATTCCTTCTTGTTAGACTGATTTTACCTTAATATTAAACTAATAATTTTCTCAGAATTTATGCATTAGGCCCTCCTTCTTTCTTCCATTAGTAGCCCCTGGGGACCTTTTTCTGTTCAGCATGTTTCAGTATGGAAAGAGCAGGTGCCTGAGATTCCCTGAGATGAGTTTTCCTGGTGGAAAAGGAAGCATCAGTTGTGTTGCTAAAAGACTGCCTGGGCTGACTTGTGAGGTTTTGAACAATTTCAGCTTTTGGGCTATTGTTGCTTCTTTCAGGAGAGTAATTCAGAGTATTCACCATTTGGAAAATACATTGTGCTTCATATAATGTACCTATAGTACAAAAGTAGAACAGGAAAGTCAAATCTAAGCAGAGTCCTTAAAGAATGCAAAATATTACAGGGAAATTAGGAGCTCAATAATTCTGTGAAGTGAGTATGTGAATCATCCTTCCTTTTGCATTTTAAATCAGTAACTTTTACTCACATAGGCAAATAATTTTCCATGCATGTAATGTAATTGAAGAGCATTTTTTCTTTTATTATATTATTATCAAATTACTTGTCTAAAAATGTGGTCTCTATTTCTTCCCATTTCTCTTATGGAGAGTTTAAGAGATGAAATGCATTATATTTTGCATTCTAATTACAGTATCACTCTCCTGAAGCCCCCTAAATGCAATAATTTTAGTGAAATAGGCAGAAATGGTAGGGTTTTTTAAAACTTATTATCTTCCTATTGTACAATTCTTCAGTCAGTGACACAAAACTATTTCTAGAAAATTAGAAATTCTTGCAGTAATGGTTGAAAACAGATAAGTTGTATTATTATTATCTGAAAAATGGAAAAACAGTGACCTGCCCTAGCCAACAACAGAGATTTCACAGCAAAACCAGAAACAACTTTTGAATCTCTAGGGGGCTGTACTTTCTTCTACTAAACATCTTAAACCTTTTTCTGCCAAATAATCATAGCAGGGAAAAAAATAGAAGACAAGTTGTATGTACTGCTATGAAAATGTTCAACATTTTTGTAATGTTGTAATGTTTCGTAGAGTTCAAGATCTGTGAAATCTTGTTGGAGGTTTCTTTTGTTCATGGTACGGTCTGTTTTTATCAACTACCCAGAACACAAGAAAATGTAGCAAAGGCAAAACTACAATTGAACATTAATATTTGTTAATTTTGTTTCTCCCCGTAGAACAGAATATTATTTTTACAAATTTATCTATATCTCGATTGTGAGCCCTTATCCTGTAAATTTTCTCTGTAGCAAGTGGCCGAAGCCCCAGCCCCTCCAGAGAGCCCCGTGGTGTTTATGAGCAGCACTGAGCCACGGGAGAGGTGACACCTCTTGCTGATGGGCTGAGCTGCAGCCTGGTGAGAGCAGCAGGGTCCCAGTCACACATCCTCCTTTGCAGAATACTCACCCAAGGGTTAGGCAAACACAAAGCACCTAAAGAAAGCTTTAACAAGTGTGAGCAAGGCACAGTCCTAGGTGAGTCAATTGCTAAAGGGGGAAATTTCACTCCAAGGAGAATCCTCCTATACTGTAACTCTTTCTAACTCAGGGGAAAAACTAAACCTGTTAGTGATTCCTAAAAATTTGCATTCACACATGGGTAAAAATACAATGAATTTGGAATGAGCCATCTGAAATTATTTTCGAACCCACTTGGCAAGCAAAGAGTGTTTTTTTTTCCAAGGCACTTTATTGAAGGAAACATTCACTGGCCTTTTATCCTTTAAAGTCTGGTATTTACAAGGGAAGCTGCTGGCTGTCTAATTGCAATTGCAGCTCACAAAAACATCACACAGACTCATCTAATCTCTCTCAGTTGTTGCTATATTTAGTTTTCTGTGGGATAATTTACATATACCTGAACTGAATTCTAACTTGGGTTAGAGGAAAGAAAGAAATGAAAAAGACTGCAAAAATCCCTAATATGATTTGCCTGCACTTTTTTTTCCAAGCAAAAAGGAAAACACTTTCCTGTGGAGATACAAGGATATCCATCCCTACACTACGTAGCAACAAATTCGATCTGGTGCCAGTGACACCTGAAACAAGTGATAACTTCCCCTCAGAATGGACACTTTGATGATACTTGGAGTGGGAACAACTCCCAGTCACACAAAACTCTCCTACAAATGTAAAGGGCTTTGAGTGAGGACAGATGTATTTTGCAGACCTGCACAATGCTCTGATCCATGTGAGGGTGTCACTCAGCTGCCCCCCACAATCTCTCCCTGGTTTCTGCCTTGCACCTTGGTAGCTCCACGTCCTGGTTCCTGTCTGGCTCTGGTCAGCAGGAGCCCCAAACTTGGATTATCCAAGTGAGAGAAACTCACTGCTGCTAACAACTGTATAATAAACTGCAATAAACTGTTCTCAGGGTTAAATGCAGGGATCACCTCTTCACTGGCAGTAGGGAATTATTTTATTCACCAAAGTCATAACCTCAGCCCCATAAATGAAGAAAAGCTTTCTGGACTCGAATCTTTCTTTGTATAGATGGAAGATGATCACTATCACTATCTAAAACATTTTTCTGTCCTAACAGTTCTCAATCTGTATTTCCCTGTATTTCAAGGGGAAATACTCATGGTGGGGAAGAGGGAGATGTCATGGCAGGGAAAGGATGGCTGTGGTATGATCAGGGAGTACAAACCCTGTGGTGTTCAACTGTGGGGCAAATATTTCCCTCTGTAAGAACATGTCTGTGTGTGGCAAAGCTGGTGAGTATTAAATTAAATTTTAGATTCCACTAAACAATCAAAAGACAGATGAAGAGAAACAGCAAGTGGAATCAAGAACCATATAGTGGAATCAGCCAAGATGTAGGTCAGAAGTAAGAACCTGAGTGCTTTTTTCTTTCCAAGATTCAAATACTGTTCATTAGTATTAACAACCTCTTGAAATCTGTTGATTTTCCCTGGGTATCCCTTTCACAATAGGCAGTTTGATTTGCAGAGTCAACACATGTCAGTAATGCATGAGAAATGCAGGATAGAAAAAGTATTTCACAAAACACAGTGCCATGAGAGTGCTTTTCCTTTTTAAATGTGTGTTATCAGTTTGCTTCCTGGATGTCTGTGATATTTTCAGACTTTCTAACTTTGCATTGAAAATCTAGACAAGCCATGTGTCCTTTTGTCTTTCAGGTGCTGATTTTTTCCTGGTAATCTTCATCTCATTATTATTTACTACCTTGTATTTCTTTAACAGTAAATTTTGATTTATTTGCTAACATAAATTAGGTGATGTATGGTTATAAAGCATAATAAATTGGGAGATTATATGTGCTACATGAAGACTTATTATAGCACTTCTATTTCCTGTAAGTTCATCTTTGACCATTATTGTTTCCGTAATTAATTCTTTAAAAGATTCTGGTTTATTTGCATTTACTACTGCCATAAGGCAGCATTTAAAAGCAAGCATTCTAGTATTTTCTCCAACACAGTTGTGATGTATTGATGCCTCCCTGTGATAGCTATGAAGGTTACTGTTCAGCATTTTGTCAGTGTTCCATTTCATGACACTTCAACATCTACCTATCCTTGTTTTATTGGCCCTTAACTCTTTCCCCAATAACATACCTCCTAATTCTTTCAGCCAAAGTTTCTGACCCACCAACTACTTCAACTTTTTTTATAAAGACTAAACCTGAGCTCTTACCATGGTCTCCAGTGCCATACATTGTTAAAGATCTTTTTCTCTGACAGTACCTGAAATGGAAATACAAATTCTAAACGTGTAGACTCTTCCTGAAATACTTCCCTGAGAAAATAGTTCCCTTATAGAATACTGTGTTTCATAACTGCATTTTGAAATGATTTGGTAAACTTTCTCAGGAAATGCAGAAGGCCTAGTGCAGCTTTATTGCATAGGAGTTCAGTCTGTTGTCCATAATAGGAGTTCCGATTTATGGGCAAAAAATGCTCTTAATGACACATATGATTTCAGCATACACATTTGCTTTTGATTAAACTCTGTAACACATTGGTACACCCATGTAGAACTGACATTTGTCTTTATGAATCTCATGTAAAATGACACTTTGAGTCATGCATAAGGAATTTACAAGAAGAACATGACAAAACAATGTCCTTTTTGTGAATAGAGCCCATATTGTAAGCTTTTATTGCTTTACCAGTAATACATAATTAAATATGTCTACAAAGTCTGGCTTTGATCCTGGGGCTTTCTTCCCTGGGTTTAAGCTAGATACAGTTCCTGTATCCACGATATGACTACGTAGTAGGTCAGGTTTATGCCCAGCCTGTACTTTTAAAATCAACTCTCTTGTGAATTCATTGTTCTCTAAACATAATCCCAAAGAACAGTTTAAAGCTACAATGACATTAAGATTTCGAGTCAAAAGGTCTAAAAAGAGATTCAGAGAGGAACAGGATCACAGATGGGCGGCACAGCACACAGCAGCTCTGCAGGACAGCATGTCCCATGGAGAATGTCCCTGCCCAGCCATACCTGCTCAGAGCCACCAACCAGCTTTGCTCCAGGGCTCCCTCCACTCACACCACAGCTGAGACTCATCCCCAGGGTCGTTGGGGAAAAGCTGAACTGGGGTAAAATAATGTGGAATTATGTGGAAATAGAGTGGAGGATGTATTGAAAATTGTTTGTAAATCCCCATCCCTTCCATGTCACTGCTTTGCCTTATATGTTTTAAACTAAAAAATTATCAAAAGCTGACACTTATTTTTGTTTTAGCTTGTCCTGAGCAATCTTTGCTGAGAAATTGTAGGGGGTAAATAAGAACACTTTTGAGAAAAGGCAACTAAGTATATTTTTTCACAGTGAGATGTAGTTTAATTTTCAAAGGTATTCAGCATCTGGAGTTCCCTTCATAAAAACTCTGGAGGAAATAAATATCTATTATTTTCTCGACAAAATTTAGTCTCCATTGGCTCCATTATATTTTGCTTTGTCATATTTACTTTCTAAGGTTATGTTATTATTACTATTTGATTCAGACTTCTTGAGCAATTAATGACTTAGAAAATTTTGAGGTATCTGCATATGGAACCTGATCCTCACACATACTATGACTGCAGGTATTTTGAAGTATTTGGACCAAATTCCCTGTTTTGAAAATATTTATAATAGGACAGGCAAGAGAGCAACCAGAAGAAAGGATTCAAATGCTGCCAAGGAGAATTTGTCCAAACATAAGAACATTTGAAAACTCCTGTTCCATATTTTCAAGGCTGTACTGTCTCCCTTCTGACCTTAGAGACAGCCAGACTGTGTGTGGCAAGGTGGGGAATAGGAAAGGTGGTGGCAGCAAAACTGAATGAGAGAGACCTTTGCATCTCAGCTGAGACATCTGCGTCAAACTGAGACATTTCTGCATCACTGTAGAGTTGTTTTTCTCAGTTGGGCAGATGGATGGGAAGAACCAGAGGCTGGGAAATTCAGAAGTGCAATCAGAGGCAAAGTGATGAGTGCTCATAGTCCTCTTTCTCTTCTGGGAAGAGTGTGACAGCTCCTAAGCAGGATCTCAGACTCCTCAGAGCAGTAGCCTTCCTGCAGAAAACCATTACCCTTTACTGTTTTCTTTGCCATCTAGATCAGATCTTCCAGATAAGGTAAGAGCACCTCACTGTGGCACATGGTGCTCCCTCCTGACTGAGTTGCAATGCTTTTTCTGTTTTATTTATGCTTTATTTCATTGGGCTTGCAGTGCTTTTAACTTTTTAAAGCCCTCATAACAGGGATTACCTATTTATCACTATTTTACTTGATGAATAAATATATTGCTGGTATAATGGAGAAACATCAACTTAAAATATTTTGATAAGAGAGCAGCACAAGCCATGTGACCATTTAATTTTTTTAACATAGTTTATTAATTCTACAGGAAGCTGCACTTGGGGTTATTCCCTCTAACTCCCCAGGCAAGCAGATTGTATGTTGCAATACCACCCTTTTTTGCCAGTGTGTAACTTCTTTTTCCAGTCTATTACTTCAGTTTTATTTGGCCTGGATTCAAAAATGTTCTGATTTTAGCTTCTTTCTTTTAATCATTGCAGTCCCTACTGTATTGATAAACTGATCAGCTCCTATTAACACTGCAACAGATCAGGCATTTCTTTTGCTAGGTGAATATCTTCTAGAGTCCAAGGGAGGCTGAGCTACTTACACCCCTCCTTGATTTAATTTGTGGATATATCTCTCTCTGTCATCACATTTTTCCCTTGGAGTTTAGGCACCATTGACACAAATACTTTTTCTTTACTTTTTCCTGCATCAATTCTATCACAGGACTATCCTCATTTCATAGACTGTAGTTTCTCATAACTCTTGGTTGTCAGGTTTTGTGAAAAGGAGGCAGGATGCTGAAACTTGACAATGAATTTAGGACTGACTTCTAATATGTATTTATATGTAGGTCTTTTGTTACTATTACTTTTAATTGAAGAGATGTTTCTTCTTCTTAACATCTTACTCTATTATGTACATAGAATGGCCATGGGAAAAAAAAGTAATAGACTAAAATTTGCCTGGGAACAGGAAAAGCAATAGACTATGCAACACAGAGAAGTATTATGCAGTGAAAAGTACAAGATTTAATACTAGTAGTTTAAAAGAAGCTGCAGATAAAGTTGTCTCCATCCTTATAGAAATATGAGTCTACAAGCAGCCTGTGTGACACCTTAACAGTAGCAGTTGACACACATGTACAAAGCATGAAGGCTGAAAACACTTCCAGAAAGACCATGGTTTTCCCAGAGGAAAATTTCTGTTGCACTAATGGCCGGCACTTAAAATTAAGGACAGTTTAAGAAATATGGATAAATCTGAATTAGTTATTTCACTAGGAATATTTGTTTTGTAAAGATTACAAACATACCTGTGATTTATCCCAGACAACTCACACCGAAACTAATAGCTAAGCCTTGATCTAGTGTTTTTTGATAGAAGAAGAAATAAAGAACTTTTCAGCTTAATTTGAGTGTAGGTATTTCAAAGAGTGTGAGTATTTGCAAACTCAGAAAAAAAAGACCTTTTCATTAATCCATCCTTTTGGAAACAGTCACACTAACCCACAACCACATACAAATACAAAAATCCTAATGGGACTATTTTCTTACTAAGCCTGTAATAGTTTACATTCACCTAATGGCCTGGGGTTATAAGCAAACTACTCAATTAGAGAATTTAGGCTGGTTGCCCACATATTTTAGAGCAAATTATCCCTTCTCAAATGCAGAACCCCCTATATAAAATGCCTAAACAGTCATTCCTGTTTAAAAAGCAAAAATACTATTCCCTAAATTCCCACCTTGAATCTACTATGTATTTTTCTTTTTCTTTACACTAGTACAGCCATTTTATGGAGAAATATTTGTTTTTGCCTCACATACCTCAATCTAGGCCCTTTTGTTGGAATGTTTTTAACCTCTCAAGCAGCTAAAAAATGCTAATGCAACTTGTTTTTTTTTTCTCCTCAGATTAAGATTTTAAAGAGCAGTTTCCCACTCTCCTTATTGGTGATACTGGAACACAGAGGTCTTCTGCAGACCGGGAATTTGAAACTTCCAGGATAAGATCTCCCTCTTCTAAGGGCATTCTGAATTTGAATTATCATTTAGCTATTACTATTTCTTCTACTTCTTTTTTAATTTAAAAGAGAGGTTGATGCTTTTAACCTATAAACACCCATTAAAAGTTCCTCACCCTATTATGCCAAACTGCTGCTCTTAATTGTATGCAGCTGGGTGGATCACTGAATTCTCATGTCAAAGACAAAGATTTAAAAAGTACAATTAATTAGGTATCAACTCCTCATAACATACCCATTTCTGACATGTAGATAAGTGTTTTTCCCCATGTGCTGGGAATTAAATCCTGCCTTGTAGTGTTTGACCACAGCAGGGCAAGACCAGCTCAGGCCCAAAGCGGGTGACCAGTGCCTGCCATGAGTCTGGTTTTGGCACCAGTCTGGTTTTGAGGCTGTGGATGAAGGGATTCCAACCTCTGTTATTCCTGTTCTTCCATGTGTTCTCCTGGTTAACCAGAATGACTTTCTGGGAGATGTAATGTGAGCTGAAGGGACTGTTGCTTGGTGGACGTGTAAGGAGATGAGACACAGGCCTTTCTGGAAAGGAAAATATTTTATATATGTGCCATGAGTGCTGTCACAGTTATGAGCACCAGTGAAGTGCCCTTTCTCCTGTTTGAGATCTGGGGTGAGGAGTGAGGGTGGCAGCTCTTACTCTAGGGTCTCTCTGAAACATAGAAAGGCTCATTCTGGGATTCCTGTCAAGAGAGAAGCCTTGTGCTCTACCATAGAGGTTGTAGATGTCCTCACACAAAATTCTGGTGAAGACAAAGAGCTCATCTGAAGACAAAATTTAGTTCAAAATGTGAAAATGTATGCAATTGAATGTAAGTTAATAACTAAAAAACCACTTCAACAAAACAATAAGATAGTGAGGAAAGTTCTGAACGTCCAAAGATTACTTTGGAACAGAGGAATCTTCCATTTTTGACATGTTTAACATTTTCAGTTCTAAGTTCTAAGCCTCCATATAAGGCTTCAAGTAGTCTACTCCTAAAAGTCAGAATGTCTGGAATTTCTTCACTATGGCACCCAACACAAGCTGCTGCTTTGGAAGGCATAGGTGTTACAAAATTAGATGGATGGGATAATCTCCCAGACCAATGCACAGTTCAGATAGTGCAGCAGCAAAGATAAAAGCATAGGCCATTCTTCAAATGTGCTCATCTTCAAACACTGTGAGGGGCAAGAGTTGAAAGAACAGGTTAAAAGTCTCAAATAATTAAGATGTGTGCCATGGAATTAGCAGGTTTCGGTCCCGTATTAGGGGTGGACCCCTGCCACTGTGTAAAACCCTAACAAGTTCTGGGGCAGTGTGCAGATTAAATGTCCCTCTACAACTGATGAGAGATTAGGGTATAATTTCATGCAACACTCAGAGAATAGAGAAAGCATAATTTCTAAATTGAGGAAAGAACATGTTAAAGAACAAAAGATGATGCTAGTGTAATAAAAGCGCTTAAGTACAGTGTGAAAAAGCAAAGAATTATTATATCTATATAGAAATTTTTATGTAGTGTCAATATTATAGAGATACACCAATTAATTAATTAATTAATGCATATACTTTTTCTGCTAATGAAGTGTCTTCAGGAGAGTTTTAAAATCAGTAAGCTGCAGGTGGCTATTCCATGAGCAGGCTGCTCATTTTCTTAGGGAAATCAACAAAAGCTGTACCAGTAGGGAATCACATATTCAAGAAAATTCTTAACATAACCAGAAAAAGAATAAGCAAATATACTTCATTTTCTCTAATGGGCTCATTAAGCAGGATTTATTCTATTAAGATAGAATTTCCTTACAAAGAATATGGTAAATTACCTACAAAGCTAAGATTGTTATCAAAGGAATATGTAAGTATTTCAGGACTCAGGATCAGACCTGAAATTCTGGAGCAAACTGGGTAAAACCAAAATGCCCAATCTACCTGTGTGACAGAATTTGATTAAGTTTTACTAGCTTTTTACTACAATTTCCAATTTGATTGGCCCTACTAAGGCTAAAATTGAACTTCATATACAAAGCTTATGTGGTTATGTTTGCTATTAGCATTGTCTTCCCTGGAGATATTTTGATTTTGTTTAACTGAAGAATAAACAAGTTAAATGCCGAATTGCCTGGCTAAGACAGTTATATGATGTGGTCTTTTCCTTTCATTATAAAGATTGTGAGTTTTGGGATTCATGTTTAGGAGTTTGTGGTTACTTTACTTTAAATCTAATATCATGGACATATAATGTTTTTGTTCAATGTTCTGCTTTTTTCATATAAAGTTCTGTGTCCTGGCCAATTTATGGCCAGACTTATCCAATAAACAACTTTGTAGGAATGCATTTATAGATGGTTAGAAATATGTGTGGTGCCTG
The DNA here is from genome assembly GCF_035770615.1 of Melospiza melodia melodia. Classification (NCBI taxonomy): domain Eukaryota; kingdom Metazoa; phylum Chordata; class Aves; order Passeriformes; family Passerellidae; genus Melospiza; species Melospiza melodia. Next base: position 21,712,053 of record NC_086201.1, on the reverse strand, counting down.
CATTTTTCTCAGCAATAATGTAATGATTTATTTTGACTGTTAATTTTAAGCTATATTATAACAAAAAAAGGAAAATAATTTACATACCTCAGAAGTTATTTTCCTAAAATTAGGAAAAAATAGGAAGGTGCAGAGGTCAAGATTTAAAAAATATTTAGCAAGTATGGATGAATTCTTCTGCCCTTGACATTTAAACCTCCTTGATTTTCAAAGGTTAGACAATTAGCACTTGCTGAAAATCAGATCCCTTGCAGTGTCCCACCTGAAGCCTTTCTGAAAGTATTTTTGGTAAATCAAAGAGCAAGCAAACAATTCAAACAGGAAAGCCTTTTATTTACCAATGCATATATGAGAGAGGTATAATTTAGTACATTATAAAATAGGAGAGGGATAATTGTGCTGTGGAAGTTCCCAGGAATCCTAGGATCTAATTTGCTAGCCATGGGTTATTTAAGCATAAAACAGAGACAGCACCAAGCTGCATAGAACTTATATGCAGGGAAAGAAACAAAAAGCATCCATAAAGAAGACATCAGTAAGACAATACCACTTAATTATCAATGTGCCAAATATTGCTATTTTTCACTGGTCTTCTCAGTGTACTGTGATGTTAGAACTCCTGTGAAAATGAAAGGAGCTTGTGATGATTTGAATAACAAGTTGCTAAAACAGGCAGCTAACAATGAGAGCAACTAAGTTTTCATTGTACTTTAGGTTAATAGGTTTAAGATTAACACCTATCTCTCTTAAAATGAAGATGATTAAAAGAATGTTTAAAACTACTATTCTTCATAAAGAATTTAAGTCACTGACAATAATAAAATATATTACACTATTTTTTCTGATTTTCTGGCATGAAAGAACTGATCTAGTATTGATAAATGTATATCACTTAATAAAATAACACAGATCTAACAAAAAATATATTTTGCCCTAAAACAAAAGTCCTAGACTTCACTACATGCTATTTGTATTTTCTAGTAACTCCCTTTATTCTCAACAGGACTCAAATAATGTGTTGCTTCTGGTGGAAAATCAGCCTTTTCTATTGCATTTTATTCTGGTTTACTTTGCCTAAACCCCTAAAGTTTTATTCCAAATTCTTCTCTTTCCTCACGCCTCATCTGCATTTTACCTTTTCTCATTTCACCTTTGTCATTGGCCTTGCTTTTCATTGGTTCATTATGGGTCAGTTTGCAACTAGAACGTGGAGAGTACCCCAAAAATGTGCAATGAAACCCCAACACACATTGCTCCAAAATGCCAGTTCCCAAGTGTGTTTTTAAAACTCAAGACATGTTAATTTTATCTAAGTACCTCTCTGTAGCCAAAGAGGCTTGAAATGATTTTGAATACTCTCATTTGAAGTCATTGGAGTGATTACAGTAGAAGTTCTGCTTTTTGTCCTACTTCTAAATGCATTTAATGGAATAAATTCATTTTGAGAAAGGGAATATTTTGGACATCCTTCTAATATAATTAATTCAAGCTCTGTTTCAGACATTTATTAGTATGACATACCATGAGAAAATAATTTTGCCTGGGAGTTTTGCACATGACAGCACTGTAATTTCAGATCTTAAATTATCTAAACTTGAAGCAGTAAAAATTGTAGCAAAGGGCACTCAGTAGCTGCAAAGTGTTCAAAAATTCTGAACACTTGCAAATTTTCACATTCTTTGAAAAGTTATTTGAAAATCACATATGAAAAGACTAGCAGAGTTTATACCATTAAACATGAACACAAAGTAACTGTTCATTGTCCTGCAAGATATATATTTGCTTTCAAGGGGAGCCCTAATATTTGTCATCTTTAACTGAATGAAATCACAGATACTTTTACATGTGGATTTTATTATAAGAATTGGGTTATAAGCCGGCTATTTAACATGATTCTATGAATTACGAACTGTGATTTTATTTCTTTTATAATCTCTGTAGAGTTTGCCATTACTTTTACATGTCTGTGTCTGGCATTATGCACCTTTGAAATTGTGCCAGAAATATTTATTGTCCTATTTCTGGCATTCTGGGACTCTTGGTTCCGTTTGGTTTCCAACCAGAACAAGGCTTATTAGCAGATCCAGTTCTTCATACTTTACTGAAAACAATTTCATATGTAAATTTAATACTTCATTAAAGTAAGCTCTTGCAACAATCAGGAGTATGTATGAAATGCATTCAATGTAGGTAATGTTCTATCTACCATTTGAGCAGTTATCAACAGCAAAATATATGTACTAATTAGAACTTTCCTTCTCATTGCCTGTCTCCTCCAGCCTGACTAATAAGAAAGCATTAAAATGCAGTCAGGTTGAGCAGAAATGGGACACCCTCTCTGCACTTGCCTGTGCTCTGCACACACAGGCAGTGCCCTGGAAGGAAGGCTTGCTGCAGTAACTACAGCACGTTCTCATTCACCCCTTGGATCACATTTACTTGGTTCCAAATTCCATTATTCTTAATCAAGTAAAAATCCTGTTAAGGTCAACAGAAGTTTCACTCAAATTACTTCATAATTTGGCCCTCATTTTGTTGGGGTAGTCTCAACTTTGTCCAGTAGGCAAAACCATATTAAAAAGGCTTTTGGAAAGCATTCTTTATTCCATTTAGCTTCAAGGAAATAGCTGTCAATAAAATTTAAGGATGTACTTACATGTTTATTAAATAGGAAGAATCTTGTTCGATCAGAACTCTAATCTGTTGAAAGAGCAAACTTCTCCAGGAAGCAAAAATGTAACTCACTCAGGTATTATACAGCTCAAATACTTTTAGTGAGAATGATCATACTTTTATTTGGAGACTAGGTAAAATTGATTTAGTTTTTTTTTTTGTTTGTTTGTTTTTTTTTTTTTTTTTTTTTTTTTTTTTTACAGAACATTGAGTTATTGTTTATATAGTCATTCTTATAACTATAAATATAAATTACTCACTATAGCCATTAAGGGTCAGAAGCTTGAAGCCATGCCTATCACAGCAGGGGTTAGTTATATATATATGTATATATAACAACTGCTTCTAAAATGTCATACATGATCTGAAGCATGACTTGTCTCAAACAGAGGCAAAACCATCTTTCTGCTTCTCATGTGACAATTTCACACTAGGCTTCTTATTTTTGTTCGTGAGATCTTAATGGCAGAACATATTCACTTCAGTATTTTATGAGAAATCACTTGCCGAATTCATTGTGCCACAAAAATAATCCAAAGTTTAACCATATTCCTAAACACATTGTCAGAGATGTGTAGTCCTCAAATTAAGAAGAGCCTCTCATTTCTACTTTATGCTTGGTTGCCTTCCAAGTATATAACAGGGTATCAACCAAGAGGTTTAAGACACAAAATATATTTCATTAATTAAAAGCTTTTAAATGTTTACATTTGTGACAGAGAAATATTCAGTAAAATAACCACAGAAAAAAATAACAGTAACAATTGTAATAATAACTAAATACATAGTTATTAAATGTTATGTAACAATACCAACAGTAACTGCAACAGTAACAGTTGCCATGACAATAACAAAAGTAAGTAGTAGTAGTAATAGCAATTTTATTAACCAAAAGCCGAGACCTTAATCACAACAAGAATACTTTATGGAGTGGAAAAGTTGATCTTGGCTTTTTCTGATGACTGTATGCAACTGCTAAGAGATTTTTATATGAGCCTTTCACTTGATATTACACCTTTTGACCTGATGGATTATATACTCCTTTTCGAGGTAATAATTTTCTGGCAAGAGTCACAAGCAAAGGACTTAATGAAAGTGATGGAGCATCCAAATGCCTTATGTGATGAAATACCAAAAGGCTCAGGGAACTGGAGGCAACTGTAAGAATACATCTGAGTACTCCAATTGCTACAGTTGGATCAGAACATCAAAAGAAGCATATACTATTACATATGAGAAATTAAATCAAAACTAGGATATCTTTCCCAGTGCTGTTGTTGTAGAAATCTTTTTAAAGCACATCCTGTCAAAATATGTCACTGAAGTCACTCCACCTTAGGAGTGCCACCTTTTTTGTATGCTCTGTAATTATTTGAATGTCAAAAATGAAGCACAATGTATTCGGTTAATCCAATTTTAAGCTTTCTTGCAGCTACCAATTTATATTGGCCTTCAGGCCTCAACTCCTTCCAGCTCAGCAATTGCTTCTACTAGGGCTCCATCTGTCCTTTGTAATATAAGCAATTTTCTCTTGCCCTTTTCCCAGTCCCATTCCTAACTGGAATGTGCAACAAAACAAGACAAGAAAATAGTTTGGAATCATCATAATCAGTCACATCAGTTAAGAGCTAAGTAGAGGCTTTTTTTACTACAGATATGCCCACACGAAATTAATGAATTGCATACATATTTCCTTGTATTTCTAAAAAAGAATTTCTTCCTATATTTCTTTTCCAAATATATTATAAGTAAAATATACATAAACATAATTACATTTTTCCCAAAGCTGAATTACATAGGACGTTCAAAAATGTGTGTCAGTTACTATGTGTGTGTCATTTATGAAATACCAGCAAGCATCCCTTCTGCTCAAGATGCAGAGCAAACAGATTCCAGGCCTCACGACACGTGGTCCCTTGTTGACCAGATTAAATTTTGGTGCCCACTAACACCAGTGGCTGTGGTACCTCCCACTGGGAATGGCATGTCAGGATGCTGCAGCCACCAAACCCGGCACCACCTTCATTCCACCAGTGGTGGCAGAGTGGCTTTGCAGGTGGAGAGCAGAGCTGAGGAGAGCTTGGACTGTGTCCCTAACAGCCTGGGATTCTGTCCCTAACAGCTTGGGCTTACTGAGGTGCCCACAGGGCAGGCTGCACCTCAGGCCTGGAGTGAAGCTGTGCCCTTGAGGAGTCCCTGTGGTGCACAGCAGCGAGCCCAGAATGGCCAAGGCGCTCCAGGTAACTGGGTACCCCAGTTTCAGCCTGAGCAATGCCATGTACAGCAGCACCTAATTCCCAATAATTGGGATGTGAAAGAAGTGGTGAGATGGCACAGAGTACAGCCACAGTGTGGGTAGTGAAGTTTGTGATCTTTAGGCTGTATACATAACTTCATCTGCTGCAATCCACTTGCAGTGTAAACAAAGGTTCTGTTTCCCCATCTAAAACTCCCCAGCATCCATGTGGCCTCACCAGCCAGAGAAGACCAAAAGAATCTGTTTTAAATAAAAAAACTCAAGTAAACACAATGTGGCAACACTAAATTCCTCTTAACCAGACAGCATTTTCCACATGATGTACAGACCCATATACTTATTTAGAAAAATAAATTGGACTACTAGGCTACATATATTGATAAAATACAGGAATGCTACAAATGTTACCATGGAAAAACTCTTCTCTATTGCAATTTTAGGGTGAGAGACCAAAATATTTTAAACTAAGCTCATTGTTTGATTTTTAAAATAAGTTGATTGCTCACTGTTCTGCATATAGAGGGTCTGAAAGTGCTAAATGCTGCCTATGATGCTGGGGAAAATTCTGAAGATGTACTCTGCTGCTAAAGTGGTTCTACAAAGTCAGGTTAAACACTAATCCCACTGATAATGAAGGATTTTGAAGGGAGTCTATTTAAGAGTTTTAAATACTCTGTAGGGGGCAGTTTTGAACCAGATTAATGAAAATTTTAAGCTGGCTGATTCAAAATTATGTTTTTATACTCAGTTTTATTATCCTCAGCAGCTATATGGGCATAATTTCTTTTTTTAGGTAGATCTTGGTGCTGAAGCAAACAGGGAGCTGCATGCTGTTGTATAACATCACCCAGCTGAGAGCCTTATCTGCATGTAAGGTTCAGTAATGGTAGCTAACAATGTTTTTTTTTAAACTACCACTTACAGAGATCCATAACTGAATAGTAATGATTAGAACTTCATGGCAGAGGCCTGCATAAAAGCCAGCTCTGCAAAAGGCCCCGAGGACAGAAGTAGAGTTTGCGATCTCCTTCACAATTCTGGTTCAGCCCTGAACTAGGAATCAATTTTGTTGTGACTTGAAAGTATTTATGACATTTCTGGAAAAAAGAAAAAAGAAAAAAAATGCAGCAGATTCTTGGAGACACTAGTATTCCCCGAAGCATTTCCAAACATGGTATCTTCGTTATTTGCATTTATTTTAAGTGGATATGATGCTAGACCATGGAAAAAGATGTCAGCACACTTCAATGTGTTAGCTTAAAATGAAGATTTAAATCAGCAACTCTCAAGCGACACACCACTTTGAAGTATCAAAGTCAGAAGTGGACTATTGATCTGAAACACAAAAGAAAGTTATCCTCTCAGCAAAGTGATAGTCATTGTTACAAGGATTTAAGTAAAAGTGGCTCTAGAGTGCAACCTCAAGAATAGGAGAGGCTCAGTCACTGAGTGTTTTTTCCACTGGAAAGGAAGGAACAGTCCAGGCCTCAATGAGAAACATGAAGTTGTATATGTAGGTGAGCTCTGTAATTGATAGCAGAGTATTTCCAGTAGAGTCAGTGGCTCTCCACTGATCCCCATGATTTTGAGCTGAATGAAGCGTACTGAAGCCAGTTCCAAACCATGACTCACAGCCAAAGTTGTTACTTATGTGATACTGTAACCATGTGAGCAGCCAGATTCACACTGAGCTCCGGTGGGAACTAAAGGGATCGCCTTGCCAATTTATTCCAGGCTAGGAATGAATGCTAGCAGATGATCAGACTCACCAGCTCTGCCACTTAAACCCTGAAGCTGATTGTGTTGCCTGGACAGCTGGTGGAACATCTTTTCTGTCCTTTCCTGGCCTAAAAACTTTTCCTATTCTTTTTGAGTTCTTGTACAGGGTCTGGTTGGGACGAAGCAATTTTCTTCACAGCAGCCCATATTCTGCTGTGTTTTGTATTCTTTGACTAGAACAGCACAGCAATGTTTTGGCCTTTGCTGGACAGGACTTGCACTTCATTGAGGCTTTACCTTTTCTCATTCTCTGCTCCCTTAGGGAGTGGGCTGGGGGTAGGCAACAATTTTGGGAGGGGAAACAGCCAGGACAGCACACCCAAACTTGCCAAGAGGATATTCCATATCACATATGAGAATATCATTCTCAGCAATAAAACTGGGATTGCAGAATAAGAAGGTGGGAGGGCTGTTTGTCTTCCAGAATCATCAATTGCTGGGCATCAGTCTGCTTGTGGGAGGTGGTTAGTTATTTCCCTTGCACCATATTTTATTTTTCTTTCATTCACTTACTAAACTATCCTTTAACCCAACCCATGAACTCTCTGACTTTTCCTAGTCATCTTCCAGAGGTGGAAGGAGCAGGAAGTTGACCTCCTGACCAGGGTCAAACCTACCACAGCTGGGAAAACCCCAACATTTATAGGCTGTATTATGATGCACTGCTACATACAAGAATTTCAACAATGCAAGGTAAGCTGAAGATATACAGCTTCTGCATAGCAGTTTTTGCTACAAGGCACTTGGAAGGACTTTCTTCCACATTTATGTGCATGCACTTGTGTTACTGTAGCGCTAAAACTTCTGAACACGGCATTTCAGAAACAGTGCAAACAGAGCAAGTATTTATTCTCTGTTCCTGTGTCCTCTCGGCATGAGGCAAGGGATGGGAGCCAGTGACGTCAGAAAGCTGATGGAAGGGAGAGGGCATTGTGATTACAGTAATGGGATTTAAAGACATTCAGCGTTCAGCTTCTCTCCAAAGATATTGAACACATGCCGGCTGGAAGGAAGGGGTCGGCGAGAGCAGCCGTGCGCTGTGACCGTCAGGGGCTCTGCCCGCAGAGCACACCCGCAGCACGGCGGCTCTTTGTCAGCACGGCCTCCTTGGCTGAGCGCCGGGGCCGGGAGGCCTGCAAACCTCCACACGACACTTTGGCCCTCACGTTTCTGCGGTTTTGCCTTAAAACATCTTTATTTTCTGTAACAGAGATCAGGGAGAGCCGCAGGAAGATGGTGAGCGCCTTCCGACATCGCCCGCCTGAATTTGGCTGGGCAGAGCCGCCCGGGACACCGCCCGGGCCGGGCCGCGAAGCGCGGCGGGAGCGGCGCATCGGCATGTCACGGCCCGGTCGGGTAGCATCCGGTACGGTCCGGAGCGGCACGGCCGGGTACAATACGGCACTGCACGGCCGGCTCCGCTACTGTACGGAGCGGAGCGGGCAGCGTAGCGCAGCAGCACCGCCCAGCCCCGCCACAGCCGCCGCCCGCCCGGAGCGCGGCCCGGCCCCGCCCCGCCCCGCTCCAGCGCGCCCCGCGGCAGCGAGGCGCTGATTGGCTGCGGCGGCCGCGCGGGGCCTGGTGGGAGCAGCGCCCGGGCGCCGCGCTCCTCCTGCGGCGGCGTTGGCGGCGGGCGGGATGCGCGGCCCGGCCCGCGGCAGGTACGCGATGGCGGGGGATGCGCGGCCCGGCCCCGAGCGGCTCCGCGGTGGGACGGGGGCGCGGGGGGCGGGTGAGGGGCGCCCGGCGCTCCCCATAGGAGCACTCGGGTACCGGCCCGGGGCGCGAAGCGGAGCAGAGCGGCAGGTGCCTCCTCCCTCTCTCCCTCTCTCTCTCCCTCCGGGCAGCGGGGCGGGGCGGGCCGCGGTGCCGCCTCGGAGGGGGAAGCCCCCGGCTGCGGGAAGGGCGGCGGGCGCCGGGGCGGAAGCGCGGGGCGCTGCGGGTGTGGCGGCCGGGGAGCTGGGACTCCGCTGACCTCCGGTAGCGCCCTCGGGAGCCGGGGGCTCCGCTGACCTCTGTTAGCGCCCTCGGGGAGCCGGGGGCTCCGCTGACCTCCGGCTGCGCCCTCCCGGCCCGCCGGGCCCGCACCGGCCGCCCCTCGCGCAGCCCGCTGGGGTTGGGTTTCAAAAAAGAGCGCCCGACCCACCCACTTCTCGCTCCGGCGCTGTGCAGTCCGTGTGGGAGCTAATTTGCGTTTTTAATTAAAGCTCTGCAAAGCATAGGACTTTTGGGGGATGTTTGCAGACGGAAACAGCCGAAAGTGAAGTTTGAATGGAAGAAAGTTTAGTGTTTTGTTGTAACTGAGGCGTCCTAGGACAGGCTGGCAGTAGGTGGTGGGTGATGCTCCTGGTTCGGTTTTGCTTGTTTCCTTGTCCGCGGCGCTCAGCTAGAGAAACTTTTTATGGTCACAGTGGAAGTTTCTGAGGTCAGTAAATTTTGAGCAAACTGTGAGCAGAACTAGAGATTCAATTTGAATGGTAGAATTTGTGTTTTTTGTAGTGGTAAATATCTAAAAATACTTACAGAAAGTGGAATGATTAAGTTTGCAAAAAAGGCCTGTTTGAAAAGCATTGCCCATTCCTTAAGGGGAGAGGTCTGTATGACTGTATGCAAGGCCTTGATTACAAGTTTCTAACTTCCTTTTTTTTTCTTGTAGTATGTCTTCTCTTGATGTTTTTCAGTCTTGAATTTCAGCATGTCAGTTATTAAAATTTACTTGGGAGACTGAGATTTTGGGGAACTTTTAACCCGTAAAACATTAACAAGCCTGAAGAAATTTGAGACTGACTTGATAAAAGTGTAATGAGATCATGAAGCTATTTTCTCCACCTGGGTGGATGGGCGTGGATGTCTTAGTGGCTTTTTGCCTCATTCAAAGAAGATGCTTTTTCTGCTCTGGTCTCTTAGTCTGGCACTTCTGCTTTTTAATAAATAACTTAAATGTTTTGGGAGTAGAGAAGCTGCTATGAGTATTTTTTTGAGAGAGTCAGGTAATAAAATTGATAGTAGTGTTTTCTTAAGCTTGTCTGTTCGGTGTTTTTAGTGCTTATTTTGTCAGTTTTAAGCCTAGGACATGTTGCAGTTATCTTACTTGTGTATTGCATCAGTGATAATGTGTGTGGAAATAAGTCCAACTGCTCTACTGCTTAGTCAGTGTAATGCACGGCTCAGTGCTAGAGTGCAGTCCTCAGGAGGGAAAAGTCCTGTGCAATAATTTGTTGTTTAGGGCATGGGAAGGAAGTAGCTTGTGGATGATCTCTTGCCATGAGGAGTAGAATAGATATTAGTGGTAGGTATGTGGAGTGTCAGGTGAGGAGGGAGGAGGAGAGCTTGAAGCAATTGAAGACAAATTGAAGACAATTTGTGTTGTCATGTCAAGAAGGAGAGAGGGGAAGAAGGAGAACATCTGAGGCACTCCATAGTAATCATAGAAAATTTTCCACCTCCTCACTGAGGATTCAGTGGCTAAACTGTAAGTGTGAATCTAGTGGCCCTAATCCCTTAATACCTCTTTGGGGAAGGGTTTTGGTAGTATTGCAGACTTGCAGAGCAGCATCTTTGAAGCCTGTCATCATCACAGCTCCTGTAAAATCAGGTGCATAGTGACACTTGTCAAACCCGTTTCTCTTCCAAGTGTTTACCAGATATTTAAAAAAACCTTGTGTAGCAATAACACTGTGAACGTGTTATTGCTATAAGTCAGAGTCACCAGTAGCTCATGGATAATTTGTTCCCAAAAGATCCTCTAACACTTCCAGCGGAGAGGTTCTCACACTATGGTTTGAAGGAAAGTGGCACACACAAAGGCCATGTGAGCATCTCTGTGTTTCTCCTAAGGGCAGTGGCAATGCTAGGGAAACAAGCCAGATTTGGGAGCCTTGTGCTGGCTTTACAGACTTCTCAATTGACTATTTGACACAGTATCTTCATTGCAAAACAATGTAAAGGCTGTGTGTCTGTAGAAATAGCTGGGAAGAAAGTGTAGGCTCAGATCTACTGCAATACCCATCATGCAAAAGCTCAGCTGTGTCTGTAGAGTCACAGTTGTGTAAAATTCTTGGTGTTAGATTGTGTGTTTAAAAGAAAAGACTGCTGTTTTACTGAGGTGAGTTGCTGCAGTAGTGATTATTTTGAGAATTTGTTCGAGTCCAAGGGGTAATTGCTTTTTCTGTATCTCAGCCCTTGGTGCTACTCATTTGGCTGCAGTAGAGCTGATTTGCCCATCTGTTCTAGCTTCGTTCTCGTGGCATTTCTGATATGGATTTCCTTATCTTTGAGGGATGGTTTCTGAAGCCAGTTCTGAAGTCCTTGGCTTTCTTAAAAGGTGGGGAGTTTACCAGACTACAGCAGTGTTTGTGCTAGTGAGCAGTGCGTATCCTATACATATGAAGTTGCTCTAGCAGTCTCAGACAATTTTTTCCATCCAAAACAAATTTGGATTGAAATGTATCTTTCCATTTTTGCCCAAAGGAAACTTAATAAGCAAGATAATGATCACTTATATTTCTGTCTAGCTAGATCACGGCTTTGTTTTAATAAGTGTTAGTGTTTCATTCTAGAATGGAAAAAGTTTGAGTCCTGGCTGGGTTTGAGCATTAGTTTACTGTCAGGGTTGTTTTGAACTGATTACTTTTTTGTTAAATAGGCAAAAAAACTTGTATATTAAACGGATGGAGAGAAAGTCTGCATCCTAAGGTTCAATTGATGCAACTATCTTCAAATGGGAAGTTGTTACAATTTTCTTTCAGGAGCTTAGACCCAGATCATCAAATTAGTGTTGTTCATGGGTTCCAGGCTTGTGTGGGGTGAGGTGAGCTGCTCTTGCCCCTTTGGAATTGTTTTAGAGTCATTTGATGTGCTGATGACTGGCTTGTGAGTTGTGCAGGGAAGACCTGTCAATGTAGCGCTTTTGTACAGCAAATGAAATCTTTGAAACTGGTTCTTTGAACTTAAAACTGAGCACACAGCATATTCTTGTTGGTGAGAGCATGAAAAAGAAATAGATTTATTTGAGAAATTTTCTCATGAACAGGATGAGATGTTAATAGGGTGTTAATGCTGAATGCCTAGAGTTGCAACTAAAAAGGAATACTGAGTTATGCTTAGGGGCAGCAGAGGAAATAACAGGAAATCAGTATCTTAAATAATTGTGCCCAATACTAAGTTTTCAAAATTGTTTTTCTGCTGGAGTGTTTTGGTTGATCTTTTTGCAGTTCATTTGTGCCTGTGTTTTTGAGAACTCCCTGCTAGTTAAGTATTTCCAAAATAAAAATAACTTTGGCCACATCTGAGCTGATCAACTGACTTACAGGGTGGCTTGTGAATCAGAAAAATGAATTTAAAGATAGCACATAGGTAGATAGCTAGACAATGGCTTTATACAATATTTTGATTTCTTAAGATGTTGGAATGAATTTGAGAATCTTTGGTCATGTTGTTAGATTACTCCTAAGTGCTTAATGCTTTATTTCTAGCTGTGAATTCTTGTAGAAGATTGATAGCTCTGCCAACATTTGTCCACAATAGAAGATGGGTGGATTAATTTCAAGATGGAGGGTAAGTAACATTGTGTAACAATGTAATAACCTTTAGTCAGAAGATGGGAGTATCTAGGACATGTTGACTATTAATGCTGGCTGAATGCTAGTGCTGAACTTTTCCTGTATGTCATTAAAAGTCCAGTAGTGAGAGTTATCATGACCAAAAGTATTCTTTGCTAAATCACTAAGCTGTGAAACCCTGCTGTTGTCTTTCATTTCCTTTGCAGTACCAATCTGGCACTGGCTTGATTAACTTTAAAAAATACAGTTTTAACTCTTTCTGTAAATCTAAATATTTTTGTTGTGCATCATTGGGATAGAAACTGCAGCATCTGTGACTTGGCAGGTTGGTGACCTAGATAAAAATGGGTATGTGCAGAAACATTTCTGGCTGTTTTAACAAATGGTTTGGTAGCTACTTAATCCTGTACAAGTCTGTCTTCCACTCTGCTTTATTGGTTGTTGAGTGGCGTACTGAGTTTATGAGGAAGAGGAGGCATGAGGTTTCTGACTACTCTCCTGGCAGGTGTGAGTTGCTTGAGTCTAGGTTTGCCTTTGCTTATTAGCAGTTGACTGCAGAGTCTTCCCTACAAAACTCCATTAAAGGTGAAACTTCAGGCGGAGTGTCAGTTTCGTGTAATAGAAACTCACTTTCAGGGGGGTGCAGTGTGAGCTGTGGCTTTTGAATTTGTAGTGTGAAGGGTGGAGAAAGATTGTGGTGTGATTATTCTCAGAAATTAGGAAAGATTTCTAGAAGGTGGATTTCCAGGTGCTCCTATAGGGAATTTTACTGGTGATGGCAGCCCTTATTTGCAGCTGCTTATGATTTATTTACACCATGTGTCCTTATATGGGATGAATAGTAGTAAAAAGCTGGAGTACTCAGATTAAGTCTTCTTCTATATTCTCTGTGTTTTGCCTATTTCTGCCACTCATCAATTCTGTTCTTGTTTTGCTTTCCACCTACACATTCATTATTGCTGTAGAAGCATTATAGATTTTCATTTTTTGTGATGTAGGAGAGGAGCTTTCAGGTTAGAGTAATGCCAGCTGTAAAATAGTGATTCATTACAATCCTTTTTATTTGTCACACTAAAGTAGGAAAACTTCTTGCCTTTATGTAAAATAGATAATTTATTAATTTATTATGAGTATGTCTTTTGTTGGGAAACTGTTAATGTACAGTAATCTACAAAATACTGAGTTTTTAAAAGTGAGATTAATATCTTTGTTATTTCCCTTGTAAGCAGGCAAAGCCTTCCACTGTAGAAGTATTAGAGAAAATAGATAAGGTATGTGTTTGCTTTTTTGGTGTTTTCTTTGATTTTTTGTTTAGAAAATCCTTTTTGCTGTCATATATTTCTTTCTCATTAGGTAAAATACTCTCATGAAATTTTAAATTATTTTGGTAATTATTCCAGTAGTAGAGATTCTGCACAACAGAGAAATTGTTATAATTTTTCCCCTTACTGTTTAGTCATTTAAAAAATACCAATACTGTATAATAGATAGTGAGAAGCTGCAGGCCAAGTATTTATTTAGAGAGCCTGAAATGGGAATGAATATGAAGCCGCCTTGATTACACAATTCAGTTATAACTAATTGCTAAAGTCCCCTGTAAAGGAAAATGTCACTAATGCAAGTTCCATTCATCAGGTTGATTGGAAAAGCTTCAGTGTATGGTTTTATGTGTACAAGTTGTAACTGTAGTGGTAGTAAGTAAGGTCAGGGGCAGAATAACTGGATAGTAATCAATTGTGATTTTTCACCAGCATTTGTGACAGATGTCTGTACTCTGTGGGGAAATTAACTGTTTTGAAATACACTGTTGATATTTTTGTTTTCCTTTTAATGAAGCTGTGAGTACTTCTGTTGTCACTTGAAATACAGTCAGAATGGTTAACATAGCTGAGCATTGCTCCATCACTTATTAATGTACCATCATAGAGGTGTTCATGATTTCACTCTTAATGTGAGAAAAGTACTGAAAGGAAAACAAGTAAAATGGTGGATAGGTTCCAGCAATTTGCCATGTTAGTAGAAAAGTGTCAGAGATATTTAACATTCCACAGGTACCTGATGAAAGCTTTAGAATGCTGAGTATGCCTAGTAGTGACTTCTGTGATAGTAAAGACTGCCATGCATAAGATTCTGGTATTTTTCACTTCTCCCAAATATACTAATGCATTACAAATGTGAAAAAGTGCTGATTTTTAACTTTTCTTAGCAATTGCTAATAAGGTGCAAGTGGCCCATATCATAGCCTTATTAGTATGGAGTATTTAGGCTATGAAAATTATCTTTGGGCAAATATTGTCATTTATCAAAGAGCTGCTTGACTTTTCTAATCAAGTATCAGACTGATAGGGCTGATTTTAGCAAACATTTAAAGGCAGCTTAGTAAAACCTCTTACTAATTGCACTAATAAGGCTGAACCCTGTTTATTTGCAGGAAATACAGACATTAGAAGAATTTAGAGAAAAAAATCAGAGGCTACAGAAACTATGGGTTGGAAGGCTTCTTCTCTACTCCTCAGTTCTTTACCTTATTACTTGCTTAATTGTATATTTGTGGTGTCTTCCTGATGAATGGACAGCAAGGCTGACAATGACACTTCCATTTTTTGCATTTCCATTGATGTAAGTAAATATGCCTTTTTTATTTTCTAACTGCTGTCTCTGATAAAAGGAGATGGAAAGTACATCTCAGCAGGGGTTTGAGTTTGCTTTGACAATCCTTGAGATGTCATAACTTGCTCAATTTTTCTTCTAAAATAGATTCAAGTAGGTAGGCAGACACTTTCTTTGAGGGGAATGTGTCTTGTGGGTCTGGGTTTAGTATAGAGCTAGGTCTTATAATCAAAAGATAATAGCATCCAAAGTTACTTGGCTTATCAAAATTATGCTGGGGCTAGAGAGCTGTGTCTGAACAGCTGTAAGATAATGTAGTATATGCACAAGGGTTTTGTTTTTACTCTATTTCTTGGGTTTTGTTTTAATTGCCATTTGAGAAGTAACATTACTATACAGAAGTAACCAAAGTATGTCATCTACATGTAAAATATAGTGTATAAACCTGGGAAAAATACAAGAATGAATGGAGAAACTTACTTTATGTGTTAGGTGACTTTTAACACAGAATGGACTTGAAAAGTTGTCACCCTAAGTGTGTTGGAAACTACTTTTACATAATTAGCTGTTTTTCTGGAAAATCACTGACTGTTTTCTTCAACAAGAAAATATACAAACTTCATTGTATGTGAACTGGGGAAAGTATTGCTACATGTTTGTTCCACTGAGCTGATTGGCTGCTTGTCCTGATGAGTGGCTTTTGTTGTCTAAGAAATCCTCTTTTCTAAAAGTAACAAAAAGAGCTCCCACCTCACTGAACAGCTGCTTTGCTGCCTTCCCTTCCTCCAGACCATCAGGGAGGGTGAGAGCAGCCTACTGAGCATCTTCCCTAACGATGGGGAGCATGGTGCATTTACTGATTTGCTGAAATGATCATAAGTACTTCCATTTTTACAGCACCTTTGTATGAAGGCATGGTTTGTACATGCTCTAGCTTTAGATGTGAAGGCAAAGTCAAAGTAAATATTTGAGACTTTGCAAGTTTGATGAGCATAGTGTAACACATGGAAAACCCCCAAAGTGAAGATGGTGTTTGTGTGTCATTATTTGTAATATACTGATATATTGCAGTTGTGTACTCCTGTGGAGAAAATACATGGGCAGCAGGATCTTGACTGGAAAGGATTAATATAGAAATTAGAGCTCAAATTAATCTTTGGCAGCAATATGAATTAATTTTGTTCTTAAGGACAAGCATTTTAAAGTCTTTGTTGTTAGTGTGTGAGGCTTGTTCGTGCTGATAGGAAAGGCTTGTAAAAGGGGAAGTATTACCAGCCTCCTTTCACATAAGTGTGTTAGAATTAGTATAGAAATGAAAGCTTTTATTATTGAAGGTGATGGCTTCTTGTGCTGTGGTTTGAATTTACATGTTGGACTTTTATTCTCTAGTTTGTCCAGTTCTGCTTATTTTTCTCAAGATGGCTCTCTGTAAAATTCAGATTTAGATGTCAGCTTACTAGCACTTAGAATCAGTCTGTTGTTCTCTTATGACTTGCAACTGTTTATCAGATTTTTTTTCCCCTTAAGCTATTCCCCTTCAGCTTTTTTTGGCAGA
Organism: Melospiza melodia melodia; assembly: GCF_035770615.1. Classification (NCBI taxonomy): domain Eukaryota; kingdom Metazoa; phylum Chordata; class Aves; order Passeriformes; family Passerellidae; genus Melospiza; species Melospiza melodia. The sequence goes on along the minus strand of NC_086201.1, from coordinate 21,695,618 downwards.
TATGAATGGCAAGCAGCTGCCAGCTTGTCTTTGTTCTCGGTCAAGAGGTGACTCCATGCTGAATGCCTGGTGCCACCCAGTAATAGCTCTAGAGATTTTTCAGACCTAATCAAACTGGAGTATGTCTGCCTTTTCCAGCTTGCAGTCAGTCACCAACTTATTTCTGCCTTAGGTCAGTCCCTCAGGGTCTCAGCAAGTTACGGATGTTGGAAGTGCAAGTTAAGTTTTAGGAATAGAACGTCATTAATTTTAAATGTGTACTGAAATACTTGAAAAGTTGAAGAAATATGTTAGCATTTTAGAAGGGTGCTCTTCTTGAGCTGATTTTTATTTGAAATAGTTTTAATTTGCATGTTCTGATTTTCAAAGAAATATATTTTCTTTTTTGTAAAATTGGTTGAAATGATCCCCTATTAAACTTCTGTTTCAGATTTCTTACAGAGGAAATGCTTTTTTATTTAATGATGTCTGACTTACTTCACATTTAGAATACAGCTTTAGGTAGAAGACTATTAAGCATACATTTAAAAAGAAATAATGCTTTTGCCTTTGTAACAAGGTATTTAAGGCAATTTAAACCCTCTAAACATTTATTTCTTCTGGTACTTTAGAAATACACATTTTGTGTTGTGTTAGTGGATAAATCCACCTGTATTGTTAGATCAGTTATTATAGCACACCTTTGAACATGGGATACTTAAACTTCTTTGTTTCTCTTACTTTGGATAGGCTGCTCTCAGATTCCAGATACCTCATCCAACTTGCCTGACTTGGGCTGTGTTGTTAATACTTGAAGGCATTTCTAACTGGGCAGCCATTGTATAAATACAGAAGATGTTCTTATGAATTAAGTCATTATGAAAGCTCTTAGAGCCTTTTGCCTGCTTTCTTATGCATGCTTTTAATCAGATAACTTTTCTAGCCTTTAAGATTGTTTTTTTTTTTCTTAAATGATGCATTGCTAGCTTAGGCTCTATTATTTAATTAACATTAGGAGGGTTTTGGATGCTTGGAATGGCTTGGTGGATGAGGTTTGCCCCTTGGCTTAGACTGAATAACTTACCAGGAGAAGTGTCAGCTTAATATTAGAAGCAATTCTAAGCTTTTAAACAAATGAAGTCCTGATGATTGCAAAGAGACCTTTCAAATGTAAAAGGGTCATAGATCAGTTTAACTTCATCTTGGTGTAAACTGCTCCAGCTAAGTCAGCCGAAACCCTACAGAAACTGAGCAGACTGAGGCTTCTCTAAAATCACCAGGACTCAGGTCAGTTAATTCTGCTTGGGAGAGCATTTATACAATAGCTCTATCACATGGTTTTCATTGGTATTAGAATTCTTCCCACAAATCTCTTGGGCCTTAATTTTTGGGTCTGAACTGGTAAGTTTCTTTTTTTTGGATAAAATGTCTTATTAATCTATCAGATAAGAAGTGATGACTAAGTAATTTTCAGCGGAACATTTTTTAGCAAGTGATGATATTGCTGCTGCTTTAGTATTTCTGCCTTAAGTAACAGTTAATTTCAATTGAAAAGATGCTTTATTTAGAGCAATATTGATAGCTTGTTGACAAGGTGCTAATTTATTTTTTACTTTTTATATGAATAGTGTTTGAAGGTTTTTGTCTGTATTTGTGAAATAAATCTGCTAAATGTTGTTTGCTAAATGACTTTAGAAATGGTTACTGTAATATATTTTAATTAATGTAATTCTTCTTTTTTTTCTAAAGAATCTGGTGTATAAGAACTCTGCTAATTTTTTTCTTTTCCAAACGGACAGAAAGAAATAGTAAGTACTTTTTTCTTGTGTTTTATTTATTTATTTTTAAATATGTAGCTAGTTGAGGATAATGCTTGCTGTGATAATAGAAATGCTTTGGATAATTTGGCTTCCAGGAGGACAAGGGTAGCCTTTTAGTTGATACTGAAATTAGTAGTATTAGCTAAATTTTTTTCTACCACATAGTTCATGAAAGAGCAGGAAGGAAACTGCTTAACCTTTCACTTCACTTATAAAATGGTGCTAACTTTCTCCTGTCTTTGCATGTGTCAAATGTGGAATGGAATAAAATATGATGTAAAAGTAGGATCAAGGGGAAAGGAAGTATAAACAGTAGTAGTAGTTCCCTTGATACTTGCATCTCACAAGTATTCCAGCAGTCATCTGTTATCCTTATACAAAAGGGAAGAGATTTATAGCAGCTGTGTCTAATTTACTTGTCAGGATATCTTTTCTCTCCCAAGTTCTCCAAAGCATACTTATGTTTTCTTGAATGGGAAAGGTATAAGTGGGTTTTTCTGCTTTTTTGAGAGCTAAGGAAAATTGGAAGTGTAACAAAACTGAGAAGTAATGGAGGTTTTCAAATATATATAAAAAGTTGTTAAATTTTGCATTAGAATGAATCTGCATGCTATTTAAAAGCAGCATCTGTGGCACTTGTCTGCAGTAGTTAGAATTCATTTGAGACTTTCCTTGAAAGCAGTCCAGCCTGTAACAATATCTCATGGTGATGTGAGCAATAATACAGGCAAACCTCAGTGTTGCACTGTGTTTTATGACTTGCAGAGCAGCATGATGTATTTAATTTGTGACAGCTTACAAGTTAAACATCACTTTTAGAATTTTTCTTAAACTGAATGTTTGCATTTGATATGCAAGCACAGAACATACATTTTTATGTAGAAATAAAATTGTCCATATATTCTGTGGTGCTGTGTGATTCATTTCTAAGATGAAATGAATGATTTGCATTTCATGGCTGAATAAGAAAAAAAGTATATTTTTCTACTTTGCTTAAATGTCTTTATTGCTGTTTTGAGCATACTGGCAAGTCTGGTGCTTTTGTTGAACCTGTGTTTAAAGGGTTTAGTAGATGATAGAACATGCCAAAAGGGATTATTCCCGTGTGCTTCCAGAGACTGGATGAAAATGAAGTGTTTTACCTCAGAGATAAAAGTCCTATATTTGAAAAAGAAAAATCGAATGTAGGATTGAAGCAGTAAAGCAGGAGAAAGCATAGCTGAGAGAGCAGACTATCAACCAAGTTGCTCAAAACCAAATTTTTATTCTGGGATAAGTTAGTGTAACATACTGAGACACTGGAGGTGGTTATTTAATGCCGTAAAGCTGTGTGCTGGATAATCAGTGTACACCAGATTTGGGAAGGATGCTGTGAATGAAGAAAATTTGTGGCTAGACTCCAGGGAAGGTGATGCAGAGAGATGATGGAGTTTCAGTTTTTAGGACTGGTCAGGCAAACAACTGTTAAAGATTTAGGCTGATCTGTCCCAAAGCTGGAGAAAATAAATGAGGTATATTGCAGGTGTTCACTTCTCTAGTATGAATTATTTTTTTCTGTAGGTTTAATGAAGATGAGATATGTTGGTTTCTTGAGAGTATTTTGCAGTAATTGCCATTTGGCCATGCTTAAGGGGCAGGTGTTTCTTGAGGTTGTTCTTGAATACAGGAGGTGAAGTGATCAGAAGGAAACACCCACACTTGAAACTGATGGCATTGCTTTTAGAAGGCTGTGCTTGAAGATGTTCTAGGCATTTCTGTACCAAAAGCACTTGCAGTTTCTTGAGCAACCATTGATAGCTGGCTGTATTCTGCTGCTTATTTGGTTTCATGGTACCACACTGCATTGCAATACATTTTAAGCTATTAATCTGTGGGGCAACGTGTGAGGTTGTGTTTTAATATAAATGTAACATTTGGTGAGAAGAGGTACCTTAGTAATTTGCAGATGCACACTTTCTGGAATTATCCATCTTCTGTGGTCCATCCCAGGATTAAATGTTGTCTTTTTCCTTGTCCTATTTACAAATGGGGATGGTTGTAGTTACCCTTTTATTGTATAAATAATATAATTTCAAGTATGTGCATGCCAGTTTTAGTATTTTGCACATTTAATGAAGAGGTGTATTTGATGGAAATGGATTTCTACATTCGGGAAAACTTCAAGTAATTATTTTTTTCCCTTTATTTTAAGTAGCAGTTTTCCTGAAGTAACTTTGAATGGTATGGAATATGTATTTATAAATAGTAAAAATACAAAAAAAAAGTGTGTTTAGTTTGGTTGAGTTTGTGTCTTGTAGTTCTGTGAAGCTTTTTCTGTCTTTAAAATGGGTAAGAATAGGTATATTTTTACAGGAAGTAAGCTGCCAGTGTTCACTAGAGCTGAGAAAGGGTAAAAAGTTGTACAGTGTATTGTTAAAATCTCTTGCTGTGAGCAGAGGTAGTAGAAAGCTAATATGTTGAGAGAGCATCTTCTGCATTAGGTGATGGTTTATTACAGTGAGTTTTCTGTGAGTGCCAAGCTCCAAACATTGACTTTCAGGAAAATCCCATATGCATTTGGCCTTTCTTCTTTCTCTTCCTCTTACAGAGGTTAGCTGTTGTGCTAGACTGTTGCAACAGTCTCTTAACATTTAATAGAAAAATGACCTTCTGGTAGCTGTTCTTACAAAACTGGGGGCTTTGCTGTGGTCTGAGAATATGGAAAGGAGAAAATAGATTGAGCTTTGAAGCTTGGAATTGACCTGGCATTTGAAACTAGTATGTGTTAAGAGGTTTATGTGAAATACTGAAGCCAGTAAATCTGGTACTCAGGTATGCTAATACTTAGACCTCAAGCTTTTCTCTGTATTTTGAGTCATGAGATTAAATGTATTTGGTCCATTGTTGTACCAGTTTTAATGTAGGTCAAAGCAGGGCACTGGCTAGAATTGGTTTGCTTAATGAGGAAATGGTACATAAAATTTTTTAATAGTTCTAACTGTAAAGTGATAACAGTGGGCTATAATTTATAAGCAGTTTCAGCATTTTAAGTGATTTATTTTCACATAAAAACTCTAGTTATTTTATACCAAGTTTACTGATGTTTAGAGTTGGTAGTGGTCAATGCATAATTTTTCCTGATATCTCAAGGTGAAATCGATGTTTGGAGTGTGCTGAAATGAATTTATATTTGAAAACTAATGTATAATCTCCTTCTTTTAGATGATGCGCTGGAAGATTTAAAATCCCAAAAGAAAAAAATAGTAAGTAAAACTTCAAGAAAATATGGTTGCTATGGTTCACTACAACTGGTGTATGCCAGATATTTGCACCAACCTTGATCAACAGTTAATCTCAGTAAGAAAAATTTAGGATGGACAAAATTCCAAGTCTTGGATGACTTGCCCTCTTTGTGGCACGGGAAGCTGTTTCCTCTCTGTTTATTACTCCATAAGGAAGCTTGTTGGGGGAGGAAGCTGTTTTCTTACATGGTTGGCTTCACCTGCCTTGTAAGGCAAAATTTCAAAGCAGCCACAACCCAAACACTCTCTGCCCCCCCAACTCCACCTTGCCAAAGCAGCTCCTCCTCCCTCCAGAAATGCCAAAAATTTTATTGTGAGGCTTTGTTATTAATGAATTTCCCAAAGTGTTCACCTCATACCTTCTGGATTTTGCCATGGTAGCTGAATTAATAAAAAACCCAGAACAAAGGTACCAAAAATGAGTTGGGTAAGAGTCTGGTATTATGTCATGATTTATGATTTATCACTTTTAAAATGTAGATGAAAGAAAGATAACCTGTAACCCAAGTATGTAATTGTCCTTTGGTAAAGAGGATTTTGCTGGTATTTAAATGGATGTGTCCTTTGCTCGTAGTGGTGCTACAAAGGTGTTTGAGAGACTTACATTTTCTAGGGAGGAAAGACATGGGCATGACAACAATGTTAAGTTTATTTTATGAAAACTGCTTAACTGAAATCAGTTAATATTTCCAATTAACATAGTCATTTGGTAGCCTTAAAGCAAAAGTTCTTGAAGCAGGAAAGCACAGTGGAGAGCGAAAGAGTTTTTGGAATCTTAAATGTAAAGTCTTCATTTCAGTTTAAGTTTAGTTTTTTGTAATCATGAAGATTTTTTTTAATAGAACAACTAGTAACACTGGATTTTTGTGTGTGAGAAGCAATTAGGACAAAAGCCATCGAATAAAAGATTAGTCAGGAAAAACCTAAATGTGTATTTTGCATATGGAAAACATCAAAACAACATGCTCTAGAAGAACCAAGATGAAACACTGCACAATACAAAAATGAAACAACTGCATAAATACTTCATAGACAAGAATGAAATTATAGTGTAACTATGGAGAATTTAAGCCTGGAAGTATAAATTGGCATGAGTATATATGCAAGTCAAACTTTAATCATTAAAGACAAACTTCTAAATGGGATCAGTGAAACTGAGTTCTGGGAACTCCCATAATGTGTAAGTCAGCTATTTTTTAGAGTCTGTGATTATCACATGATCTTGTGGGTGCCTTGCTCCTAGCAAGGAACCAGAACCAGAGGACTTCTGCAACCTCTTGAATCAGTGCAGTGTTAGTATTTTTTACTCAGAAGGTGGACCCGGGAGGTTCATCATAATTTAAGATATTCAATTAAGCATTAAAATCAGATAATTATACATGAAACAGAACGTGTTGAAATGAGCTGGAAGGGGATGCAGGTAACAAGAGAGAATATAATTAGTGTTGTAAATAAAAACACTGAATCAATTGTATTCTATAAAATTTCATTTTGGTAATACTCAGATTTGATTTTGTTTTGTTTGATTAACTTCCTTAAGAGTGCCTTTGGCTAATTTTTAGTAAAGCAAAAATCAAGTGAAATAATTGGGAGAGAGAGGATTTTTTTTCTTGTTGAATTCTGATTTGCTGGTGAGTTTGCAAATAGGATTAGTTACTAAGAAATTTACATTGTGGTTCTCAAAGTATTTAGGATAAGTAAATTATGTGTTTCCTGTTTATTTCTAATGCAAATTGTTGTCTAGGCACTGAGCCTGCTGCAGCATCTGTGCTTTTTCACTTTGCAGCTCAGCTACCTAATTGCTGGATAAATGTTACATTGAAGACAATTGTCCCTTTGAAAAATGTTACAGTAGGCTTGTGTTTTACAGTCATGTGGCCCACCTTCTCCCTGCAGACATTGCTTGTGTGCTGAAGGGAGATAAGGTGGTTACAGGGCTTACCTGTAAATGGTGTGAGCTCCTCATCTGTTACAATGCCCTGGTGCATTTGCAGTGACTGCTCAGTAGAAATTAATTTCTGTCTAACTTATCTTCTGGCTTTGGTGACATGGTCATATGTATACTCATGTGGGTAAAATACTTGACAAATACAGATGCTTCATCTGGAAATTAGCATTAGTTTTGTCTATCCTGTACTTTGACTCAAAGTTTGTATAATACTTCTCACAGAACTGACTATGCTGGTTTTCTCCTAGTGAATACTTTAAAGCTTGTTCAGTTATTAACTGGGGGTAGGGATGAAGTTAACCAGCTGTAATTTGGGCTCTACTTCAAGATACAACTTTGTTCCCTCCTTGATCATAAGGAGGGATGCTGTGGTTGTGTTTGTGACTGTTTAGCTGTGATTTTGGCCTCAGAGTTTCTCAGTTAATGAGGATGTCAGCCTTTAAGCCTGAGCATGGGTAGATGAGCAAGTTCAGAGGGTTAAGCATATTAAAGCAAGGGCACAGGACATGTATTAAGCTGATGCAACTGGGAATTAGTGGAGAGTTTACCTGGATCCCATCTTAAAGATGGGATAATTCTTAGCCTGAGGACAAAGTTGTGAAGCTAGTATAGTAATTACCATGCTAATTTTAGAATTAAACTTTGCTGAAGCTTACTCAGCTACTCTGAATACTAGGCTAAGTGTAATATTAGACTTTGACAGACTTCCAGGCCATTTCAGGTAAGAGTTTAGAAACTGCATGTGTTAATATAGGAAAAAATACCCAGCTATTCTGATTTCAAGACTGTCTTGGAGGTACATTAGTAGTGGGGAAAAAATGCAGAAATATGAGTTCTGTTACTCAAATTAATTACTCTTTAATCAACTTTGTCTTCAGCCTTCTAGGTGTAGACAACCATTGATATTTTCATAACTTTAGTATGTGATAAAAGCTCTGCTAGGAGTTGGTTCTTGTATAAACCCAGTTTTGTCTAACTGGTTAGAGTACTGAAAATATGCAACTGGAAACTCAAAGTACAGTTTAAAATCATATTTACTGACAAAGGGTCAGTTACCTTAGTGGTTTTAATGTTGGCATGGATCTGTTCAGAGAATACTTAATTACTGTGACTTAAATGGTGTATTTCCGATTTTAATGAAACTTTTGCTACATGTACTGGTATATTTTAAATGGTAAACTGAAATTAGTTTCATGGCTTTGTGTGAATATTAAGAAAGATCTCCTTGTAGCTGGAGGTAATTCCAACTACAATTCATAATTCCCAATTTATGAACTCATGTATGGTGAATAATGAGTGGTTTGCACCATGCCAGTACTTAAGTCTTTGGTTGCTAAATTGCCATTACAAGAAGCTTAAAATACATTACTCATACTATTCATTTTAGGCAGCTGATGTCATTCCCACAGGAATTCTGTTTGGTTGCCTGTTGGGAAGGAGTTCATCCATACAATTGTTCATAGGAAGAGAATAGGGTAACATGCTTCTTTATTAAGATCTGATTAATTCCATGAAAAAAATAATGCTTAATCTGGTATTACCTGTCTTAGAGAGTTCACTCATGACTTGAGTTGCTGAGCATTATAATTTCATTGATAAGGATAGACTATGAGTTAGCCCTTGGCAGAAAGTAGAAAATTATTTTGTAGGAGAAGTTTTGGATCTCAGAGAAGCCTTTATTATGGAAAAAGAGTAAGATGTTGAGCAATTTGCTGTGTTAGTGCTCAGCATCAAGTTAACTTTTCCAAGGTTATGCTTCAGGATGGTGAATGTTCCAGAAGTCAGTGTCTTGGTTTGTGTTCATCAATGAGCTTCCTGTGTTGGCAAAAAGCCAAATTTTCTCTGCTATGCAAGCACAGAAATAATATTTAAATTTTACACAAGCTCTTACTTTCCTCTGGTACTTACACTGATTTGCTCACAGTAAGTAAACTTGGTCCTTTTTGATTCTTTATTTGGTATTGTCAGCCAAATTTCAATTTACTTTAGAAAAGTATACTCCATTAGTGAAAGCATGAGAAATGTGGATATGCCTGTAGAAATCCTGACAATTTCTATATATTTTCAATAAATTTGTAAAGAGTCAGTTGTGATACTGAATTCTTGTTCAAATTTAGCTTTACTAGAATTTTAAAGCTATATATGAATTTCAAAATATGAAGAGTAACTTGTTGAATTATCCAAAAACTATGTGATGTGGAGGATAACTTCAACATCTGAATCTTGTAGTGAGAATTGAATTATGTTTCAAAATAATGTTACTGTTTTTGCAAAACTTATGTATCCACAAATAGCTACTATACTATCTAATACTTCTGTGGCAAGAAGTGCTTTAGATAAAGAAAGTGTCAAGTGATGGTGGAGCATTCTGGTTTTTCTCTCCCCTAAAGGTCACTTTGTCCTGCAGAAAGTTATTACTCATTTTTCTTTTTGACTATACAGACAATAGTATACATTTTATGTTCATTGATGTGAAGTGAATTGGGTTTTTGAAATTTTGATTTGGCAGACAAATACTAGCACTGACTGTTAAAGCTTCCCCACTTTGCTGCTTCACCTCACTAGCCTTACGCCTTTGTATAAAAGTCTGTCTTACAGTTTTTACTTCTATAAGCAATAAATACTTTATTTTTCCTATTAGATCATTAATTCTGCTCTTATTGCACTGTGTGGTATTTGTTTTACGAAGTTAGTGGGTTAACTCCAAAGTGATGCTGAAATACAAGTCTAGGAAATTGATTTTTACTTCCTTCTTCACTCGCTTTTGTTTCAACAGTCCTTAATTAACAGCCTGGATAGTATTCCTTGCCTCAAACTTCAAGAAATGTGTGGAGGAGTGAGTGTTAAATGAATACACAGTAGCCATTAAATGGAGTGAATTTTTATTTAGCTTCTGAGGTTTATTTGTAATCCTGAGGTCTGTCTAAATGCAAAACTCCTGCACAGTCTGTGGATGCACAATGGCTGAACCTTTAGTTTCTCACTAGCTAAATAATGGCATAAAATTCATGTTAACCTGCACCATTTGTTATTTTAGCAGTGATAAATGAGTTTGAGAGAATTTAATTTTTTGACCACTGACCTTTTCAGTTTTGCAGTTTATGCCAACAGCAAACTTCAGAACAAACAAAGTCTCCAGTTTTAGCTGAACATGGCCATTAGTCAGCATATCTAGGAAGAAAGGTCTGCTTAAGATACTGTAAAATGTATTATTATTTCTATCCATGTTAGGTATTTGTCATAACTTCAGCTATTTCAGTTTCATAGTTAAGCTGCTTCTGATGTTGGCTGTTAACCACTAAAATGATACTTTACTAGTGATTACTTTTTTTAATTAAGCCCATGTATTAGCTATAAAGCCACTTGAGTGCATTGTAAATAAAACGCTGTAATAATGAAGTGCTTTAATTGCACTCCCTAAAGTATGCATAGTTCTCAGTAAATTTTTTATTTAAATTCTTAACGTGCTCCTTTTTTCTGAAAAGCAGTTTGAATTGCTGTAAAGATGTAGATCCAGCCTTTAAAGTCATTTGAGCAAATTCCATGGCTGTTCTCTAGTTAGTGAGTTTTCACAGCATTTGCAGCAAGCTAATTGCTTCTGCTAATAAATAATCTAAAATCGATGCTGACAGCAGTTAATTGGCACAGGGACTTTATTCTGTAAAGCACTTGGCTAACGACCTTCCTTAAATTAATAGCATTAAGTGCTATGAGGAAATAAATCTAAGGAATTGCCTGTCATTTGCTTGTCATGTCTAATAACTTCCAATAATGATGGCTGATAGATTTTTGCACATTCCATTATTGAAGTTGGTGCTTGTAATTATTCTCCTCATTATATGTAAACAATTAGCAATATTTGGTGTTTCCTTGCAATAAAGCTGTTAAGTACAAGTAGTCCATTAGAGTTTGGAAACTATTTTTGAAAGCAAAATTTATTTTCCATTGAATACAACAAATCCTCAGGTGTCTGGAAATGCTACTGGTTCATGAATGGCCTTTGCCTTTTGGTAACGCTGATTAGATGCTTCTAAATGGGAGGCTACGGTGGGGGGAAATACTTTGAAAAATTATCTATTGATATGTGGAACCTTTCTGTTTCCAGCTTGAGGAAGTAATGGAAAAGGAAACCTACAAGAATGCTAAACTAATTCTTGAAAGGTTTGATCCAGAATCAAGTGCAAAGGTGAGTCTTGTTATTGATACTGATGTAATATGAAAGGTACTATGGAGCTGAGCATTCAGATAATGTTATTTTATCATTAATTGTCAGGACACTGAACTACCATCTGCTGGAACATCTGCAACCCCAAGACCTGGACAAGGTAATAGCCCTGTAAAACTGGTGCTCTTTAGCATAGATACTCATCTTTCACAGCAATTTCTAGTCTAGAAGTCTGTCTATGATAAAATTTGTAGATCAATTGACCTCTATTTAGGGTTAATAGACTGTTCATTAGGCTATGCCCATTACTGTTCTGTATTTTTCAGGCAAGGGATCTATTACTAAAGCCTGATGTTCTAGACAGCAGGATATTTAATGCTGCTTGATGTTAAAGCTGAGAGAAAATGAACTTCTTGTGGCAAACTTGCAACTTTTCTAGAATACTAAGGTGTGTTCAACTCCTGTGTAAGGTTCATTGACTTAGTTTTTCAATTGTGTTTCTATTTATGGCTAGTTAGACCTTTCCTAATGCAGTGCTTAAGCTACATCTATTTGGTGCCCAGAGAGGAATAAGAAGCTGGTGCGTAGTTCAACTACTTTGTAGCTGCAAAGAGTGGACAGTTCTTTGCTGGTTTACATTGTTCCATTTAAAGGTGCCATTGAATAAAATAAAATAGAAAAGCTTGAATGTGTTTCAAGGAAGCCTTGTTTCTAGATTGCTCACACAGCTTTCAAAACTCAACAGATCTCACACACAGTAGAATACTTACATTAAAAATGTGTTATTTTTGCAAATATTTATGCAGACAGACAGCTGTTAATTTTTGTTGAGGTTGAGTGTGAAATATGCTGTAGTTAAACTGAAAATGCTCGTATGAACACAGTATAAAGGCTGCCTGGTACTCTAATACTGAGGATTGTACTCACACTTTAAGGCCAATCTTTGTCACTAATTTGCTGTTATAACCTGAAAGGGCTGATGCTCAAAATAAACTGCAGAATGTGATATGCATAGTTTTTCATGAAATACAGATTGGTTTAGTATTAGAATTGTCAACTTTGTGTTTAACTCTTCTGAGTTACCAAAATTCTATTTTTCCCATTTTTCACTCGAAGTACTTGTTTTGCTCAGTGCAGAGCACCTGGATTTACTAACAAAGGTGTTTATAAGCTGCATCATCAAATCCTCTGTTTTGTTCTTCTTGCTTAGCTTCAAATTGCCATGAAAATACTTCAAAACTATCCTTGCTTGTTGACATTGACCGTGAAGAGTTGCAGCGCAGTACCTCAGTAGTGAAGCTTTAATCTCTTCTGTTGTCTTAGACACAACAGCTTTTTTTCAAGTTTGCTCCTTACCTGTCTTTCCCATACTCCATTTCTGCAGCATTCATGGTTTTGTTCAGGCTGAAGGGACATTCTGACACCCTGCTTTTTCTCTGCCTTGATACAGCTCGTGGGTGGTTGCCAAGAATTCTCTGCTATACCTGTAATGTGTAGGCAGTCTGGTTTTAGCTCTTTTTAAACTTTGTAGAATTAATCCTTTCTTGAGCTATGTTAGAAGTCACTCCAGTAGTCCAGTAGAAGGGTGACAGATCTCTTAGCAGAATGCAAGTAACATTGACCAGGGGATGAAACTGCCTGGAAATGTGTTTCTATATAGAAATAAATTAAACAGTGATAAGTCTTTAGTCACTCTGGCTTTATGAAGAGAGAGCAGCACCAGTTTTGAAACTCTGTAGGAAGTACATGACTGATCTCTTCCCCTCTACCTAGGCTGTGTAAGGAGCAGTGGTGAGAAGTGAGTTGGTCAGTGTCTGTTAATTAGTCTTGTGCATGTTTGGGTTTCCAAAGTGTAGTGCCCCTGCTTTTGATCCAGTCAGACAACAGCAGATCAGCTGGATCCAGCCTGTGCTGTGTTGTGTTGGTGGTGCCTTGACTGTTAATAGAAGGGCTGGGAGGGAGAGATTCTGGGAGAATTAGAGTTGTTTTTGAGAGCCAGTCACTGTAGGCTGTGGTCTGTGTTAATAGGTGTGGTATGAACAGATATGTGAAAAGCAGTTGTGGCTGAGGAGTTTGCCCACACTATCTGTGCTTAGAACTTTTTATTTAGAGCTAGCTGTAAATTGGTCTCATGAGCTTGGTGGAAGGAATCTTTTAGTACAGTTTCACTTGCAAAGAATGCTCTCTGAGACTGTCATGGTGTGAACCAGTAACCACTAAGTGGGGACACAAGTGAGAAAATGTACAGTTCTCTTTCAAAAAGATTCAACTTTTTGGGGTGCATGGACATTCTTGCTTGATCCTGAATAAAAGTGTAGTTTAACTTTGAAAGGGTTTTGGAAAATAAATTTTGTAAATTGTCATGGCTTATGGTAGGATTTTATGATCTTAAAGGTCTTTTCCAACCTAAGTGATTCTATGAGTCAATGTAAATTTGTTCATATGCAGCACAATTTTATTTTAATTTGTCTGATCTGTTCTCTAACACATTAAATTTGGAATTGGTGCAACTTTTTGTCCCCATTTAAGTAGTTAGTCAGACTATTGTGGTTTGGAGGTGCGTTATAGTTCAAGAGGGACAAGCTGTGCTTGCCTTTGGCTTGTGAAATTATGGGGACTTAATTTCCAAATAAAGTTTACTTACCAAATAATTCTTCCTATATGCAGTAATTATTTCAATTTTTAGCTATCAAAAAACCTACTAGCTTGTGGCTGTTCACACTAAACATCTGCCAAAAATGAATATTAGCTTCTGTTCTGTGCAGTATATAACTTACTGTAACTAGATGACACCTTTATGTGGTTGTAGTATAATTTGGTGTATGTAGTATGTGGTAGAATTAGAGTGGTTTGGAATAATAAAATACCTGTTAATAAGTTAACATTAAAGCTTCCCTGATCTTCTCTTTGCTTGCTTTGGGTACAAGCTAGCCAAGCAACAGAGCTCATTTTCTTGCTCTGTAATGGAGTCTTTTTGAAAAGATGATAAATGGTAACTGATACACAATCAAGTTGGACAATGTTGTGTATGAGGCAGCTGATGAAAGGTTAGTTTGTTTGTATGGCTTTTACTTACTGGTTGAAATGAGTAAGCTTGCACATCATACTAATTGGTCCAAAGGTTTAATCAGTATTGCATAATAGTTGATTCTTAGAAAAACAACTGGCAGCAGCCCAATTTTCCTGTGTGTTTAGCACTTCTTGCAGTTTTTGTGATTTTGACATGCACTGCTGAAATAGGTAATGGTATTTTAACAGATTATTTAGGTTGATCTTGTGTTTGGTATGAAAACATCACAAAATCCAGAAGGAAAGGAATTTGAAAATTTAAATGCAATTGTATCTGTTCAGTAATGTATTTTGAGGAGTACAGTCAATGTATATATATACTTTAGTACTTTGGCCATAGAGAAAAATAGGGTAAATATATATTTTCAGTGAAATATTCATCAGCAGTATCTTGTTGTTGGTACCTGCTCTTTTCATTTTAATATGACTGTTTGCAGGGGTGTATTGTAAATGAGATCACTCTGTGACCTGAATTAAAAATAATGCATTAAAAGATGGTTGCAGGCTGTGGGATGGATATAGGCATGAGGAGGAAGGAAGAAAATGCTTGGTTGGTCTTCAGTACTAAAGCCAACAAGTTATGTGAACTGTATATTGACCTGCAGTGTGATGTAGCTCTATGACAATAATATATTATTCTCTACAAAAATCAAGGTGTTTTGAAGGGAGGAAAAAATAAAATAGTTATGCTTGTAAACATGAAACATGTCACTGCCTCACCACTGCAGTAGTGTAATAGTCTTTAAGAGCTCATACTGAATCATGAGTTGAGTAGATACCTCTTAAGTAATGTGTCTGCTTATGTCTGAAGTGTCCAATGCTGGTAACTGCAGAATTTGAACTGTAGTGTGTTTGGAGAATAAAAGTTTTATTTTTAAGATATTCATCTGTCTTCATGCTGTTGACTTTTGGATAGACAAATATCATTACTGAAGAAAATCCTTGGAAAATGTCAAAACTTCATTAAAACTACATCAGTAGTAACTGTAAATTGTGTTAGTGTTGAGGTCACTGTTGGACATGTTTCTTAGCTAAGTTGTGGAACTTGCAATTATGGACATCAAGAACTTTGCAAAAGGCTCATTTTTAATACATTGCATGCTAAGGCAATTTGAGAAGTATATAGATAATATTCAGTTACTTCAGAAGAGTATTAAGGCTGTTATTGTGGAAATGGAGGTGCAGAGCGGGAATTAGGGGAGTTCATGGGTAAAGGGTCTGTATGTGATACTAAAATGATGAGACAGGGCTGGACTCTCCTTGTCCATTTATGGATCCTGGGGATGGTATCAGTAATGTCAGCATCAGAAATTCAGGTTTGTGTGTTGTCACTGAATAACATCTGCAGCCACTCTATGAAGGGCAATACTGGGATGGATGGGCTGTTGGTTGTGCCAAGACGAGCATTTCTCACTTTCTCATAATGCAGGTTCTGGTGACTTCTCTTACTTGGGGAGCAGCAGAGGGTTGGCAAATTCTCTTAAGTATGAATCACAGAATAGAATGAAAGCCAAGTGAACTTCTGAGTGAAGGGGGGGAAAAAGGCATTGTAAATAATCCAATATTTTGTGGAAACTAGCAATGAGTCTTGCATTCTTAACTCTGTAATGAAACTAAAACTACTGAAGCATATCTCTCTAATACTTACTGTAAAGTACTGGTTCAGCATCTTTATAGGAACAAAAATATGGGGAAAGGGTCATTAAAGTAGCAGTATCTTTTTAATTGAAAGTAGTTTAAAGAAGTCTTGCCAAAAATGACCCTTCAAAAGGAACAGGCAAAAGGGGCAAAGCTCTTGCAGGCATCATGGAAATTGCTTAGAAATAATGTATTATGGGCTCAGAATGAATGTGAACATAGCCATGACCTATTGAAACAGACTCAGTACTCTTAAACAATTAATATGCTTAAACCACATGATCTAGAAAGACAGCCTTCAAAATGTGAAAGTAACATCCATATGTAGAGTTTACAGTAATGGTCTTGAACATTTTTCTATGTGAAACAATAATAAAGAGGGTTTTATAATGAAAAAAGAATGGACTAAGATGTCTTTACAGATGTTTAAAATGATCTTGGAATAAGTGGAATTAGGCTTTATATTTATCACTCATTTTTTGTTCATATGTGGACCTGAGAAGACTTGAGAAATTGCATGCCTTTTAGCTTAATTTTTGAAACTAACACATGACTGGAAACTATAACGCACACTTGACTATAAATAATAGGTTTTAATCAGTATTTTGTATTTGGAGATGGGCCATGCCTGTTGGTCAGATGGCATAGAGAGAATGCAGTTATCCTGGTGTAGTAAGACTTGAAAAGTTACTGCTTATGGCTCTCACAAAAAGATCTTGAAGAATGTGAATGGGGAGGTTCATCATAAATGAATTCTTACTTCATATAAAACTTTCAATACAGGAGCAATTTTCAAACCAGAAGACAGCCACTAAGGAAGTGCTGATAGAATTTCTGCAACTACCTCATCATTTAATCTCAGTTGCCAGATTCTGAGCAGCTGAAATAGTGAGGGGGCAAACACACTTGTTAAAATGCAGAACCTTCAGACTCATTGACTGGTGTAATTTTGCTGATGAAGTTGTGTGAAGTAATGCAGCCATGCACATGATGTAGCAGGGGAAAAGTAGTGATTTGTTCTGCTTTGTAGAAAACTTATCTAGATGGATTTTTAGTAAGACTGTAGTTTTTAAACTTGTAGTTTTAAAAGTAGCACCAAAGAATTTTTGTGGTTGTGTATTAACCCTATTTATATGTACAGATAAGTAGTCAAGACCATAACCTATGCATGTAGCAACTTTCATGGCCCTGGATTGGCTGTATTCCCACAGAACTGTTACATTTGGCATAGTGCTTCAGAGATAGCAGCTCTTTCTTAGCTGCTGCCAGCTGACATAGCATGCTCACCTCCTCTACCCACAGCAGGAGCTTAGCATGCTGGAGTTGTACTTTTGGGGACAGGGATCATTCCTTCAGACTCAGCACACCCATCTTCAGTGGCTGATGGCCAGTGGACCTGGAAACTTGCCTGCTAAGCATTTAAACTCTTCCAACATGTCACAAAGTCAGCAGATAAAATCTCTCTAATCTTGAGACTCGTGGAAGTGATTTTAAAGTCCAAATGTAGTGTTAAATTCCATTTGTTGTGGAAGAAGACATGTAAGCTGTTTCAAAGTGGCATAGTGCTATACACTAACTCTGTGGGGTATTACAGCTTTAGGTGTGGGTGTTATTGGGGTTTCCCTGTAGAGACTAACCTGCTACTTGTTAACCATGTAAATAACAGCAGACTTTAAGTAATGGTTACATTTGTTTCATTTGTTGCAATAGCGTGTGAACCTCAGGCTTGCATGACTATTACAGAATTCAAACCATGGTATATTACTCTGGTGATATTTGGCTTCATGTAAGAACAACTGAGGAAAAATATTAAGTTTTTCATGATTGTGATTTAATAGTAGTGGTGTGAGAAGAGGTAAAAGCAGGGTCGTGTTCTGGCAGAGCCCATTCTTGCTTTGTGAGAATCCATGCAGGTGGTTTGATAATGGGGTTACTGAAACAGGTCAGTGAAACTATATCACCAAAATGAAGCATTTCCTTCTGGTTTTAGAATGGTTTCATTTATCCAATCTGTTGTTTTTTTTTTTTTTTTCCATAACTCTGGGCATGTAACCTGAGCATATTAGATACTGAATGAATAGTTTTGGTCCCATAGAAAGCTAAGTACTTGAAAGCATTTTTAAGCCATTGAGTAAAAAGTGTTCAATTCTATACATTGTGGTTTGAATCTAGCTGTTTGTATGTCCAATGTTCTGCCTTAGCAGATACTTTGTGATTCTGTTTTCTAATTTCCTTCTAGAGGAATTTTGCCTGAGGTATTTAACAGTTATGGTTAATTGAAACATAGTATTCTATCTGGTGTTTTCTTCTGTGTGGTATTTACTTCTATGAGCTGAATGCTCAGCTGATGATGTTTAGTTTTAGACCCTCCTGATTTTGTTTGATTCTGTAATTTGCTAATTGGTATAACAATATTAATGCACTTTTACTAATATCTTGCTTATGCTAGATATTAAATTCAGTATATACATATTCTTGTCAGAAATTCGTCAGAGGACTGCAGCTCAGAGAAATGCTTCTACACCCCCACCTGCAACTCCTAAGCAAGGCACTCCCAAGTCCCCTGCTCCAGCATCTCCTACCCTGCAGAGAGAGGGCCCAGCTGTGGGCGGGCTCCCAGAAAGAGCTGCTGCGCCATCCTTGCAATCCAACGTTTTACCACGGCGCCCTGGATCCCCTGCTACTTCAGTGCCTGGAATGGGTAAACACAGCACTTAATGTTATTTACAGTTTATATTGTTTTCTCTGGTTACCAATAAAAGAGGCCATTTTCAGACAGTATGGAAATGGCATTTCATTTGGAAATAGCAGAGCAGTTATCTGATTAAGCAGGAGTTCCATATTCAATTAGCCATAACTCTTTACAGCTGGCACCTTTTGATGCTGAAACCTATTGCCTGAGCTCATTTAACTGTTATGGCTTCTTTGTTTAAATGGCAGTAAAACTTTGCAGTATTCTGTAGTCAACAATATAGCATACCTTTTTATGTTCTTAGTTTAGAAGAGCTCTATGCTTATATAAATCAGGTGCAGAGGAGAACACTTTCAGAATACATTCATGCTTCTCACTAAACCCTGCACATATTTTTTTAAACATGGATCTTGACATTTATTTAAATTTTTACTCTAGAAGGTATAGTCATGCAGCCTATACTCCTAGATTAAAGTGTGGAATACCAAATACAACAGAAAAGTTGTCTGTGTTGTAGCTGAATACTAAGAGGCATTGTTATTTTAGTACAAGAGTCCAAGGTTTAGCAAGAGTCCAAGGTTTAGCAACAGGTTGAAATCTGGTAGGAATGAGTAGTCCTTAAAATTTGGTTTCATAGTCTGAAAATGTTTTTCCCTTGATTTCCTATTTGGTGTTGACTTGGGATGGGCTTTTAATAAATAGAATATGAACTAAATTGCATTGGAAGGATTGCAAAATTTGAGAGTTTTGAGTGGGCAGCACCGTTCTCATTTTCCTTGTGGGTGGTAAAGCTGTGTGTGGGTTTGTGCCAGGCCTTTCATTCTGTGTGGGATGTTTGACAAGTTGGATCACAAGGCAAGAAAGGAGATAAAATGCTGTCTTGAAAATAGAAAGGGCACAACTTGCCAAGAATCTCATGAGCACCAGTTTAACGTGGAGTTGTCCTTTGCTCTATGTACAGGGATCAAGAATTTATTTCTCTGCCCTACGTTCCTGATTTTTACTTGAAACTACTTAAGTCTTACTGTTGTCCTTCCTTACTAACTTCCATGATACGATCAAAAAGCAGAGCTGTAGATAATATATTGACACCTGCTCTCTAAGCTCCTGGGAAGCTGAATGTTAAAATGCCTTTTCCTGTTGTTTAGTGTTGTGGAATAAAGTTGTCATGGAAAGTTGTGATCTCCCTTCTCTGTAGATTCCATTCAGCCTTATTTGATGTTAGTAATTCCTTACCTGTGTTATGAAGCTGATAAATTTGTTTTTATCCCTGAAGTGAACTGTAAAGTCAAGTTATTAGTAAGTCTTGATTATCTTGAAGTACCAGAAATAAGCTTCTTGCACCAGGAAATTGGTCATTTGGTTGCAAATCACATTTACTGATATCTGATTACCAAAAATTCCATAATGAGTTTAAAATTGCATGCTCCTTTTTAAGGAAGCTGACCGTAGAATAAAGTATTAGCTGTATAATAGCTTTATTCTTAGGGGAAGATTCAGGCACATTGAATAAGCTGGATGAAATTCAGCCTTTACTGCATAAATATTTTAGAGGAAGAAGGAAAATCAAGTAACTGACTTCTTTGAAAGGACAGTTGCCAATATTTATGATTTAAAATTTTTAATGTAGTGTTTGTGATAATGCCTTACAGGGACTTTTTCCCCCACTAAATATCTGGAATTTTGACTTAACATTTTACTTTGCCATAGATAACAGTGGGAGCCCCTGCAATTGTCAGTTAATGTGGAAGCTCTCTCTTTTCTTGAATTTCCCCATACCTTCGAGGCATATAAAATCTCAGTCATGTAGCTGTAGTGAAAAGTTCATAAATTCAGTATCTATAAGAATAATATGGCATCTGAGTTTATGCTTGGCCTGCAACAAAATATGAATAGCCTTAATTATCTCTATTTTACAGAAGATTAATAATTAATTTTCGTTACACTATATTTTGTAGGGGAGAATCAATTTAACCTGTATTACCACAGAGCTCCCATATGTTTGAAAATTAATAACCAGCAGGTAGTTGAGAGTTTGCCAAGCTTTGCAAAAGTGACCAGTCTTTCTACAATGATTGCTTTTGATGTTTGTATTAATTACTGGTGTCCATAACAGCATGAGAACCAAGATGGTTGGTTTGAGTTATTAGTAGGCAGGTAATTGAAGTTGTTGATGGAATGTGTTGTGATGTTTCATTCTACTTTATTTAATTTTTCCTTTGGTTATTGACTTTTAGAAACTTCATATATTGGTGATTTACAAGTTATATGAAAACTTGGCCTTCTGAATAAAGGCCTAAGTTAATATTTGAGTGTAAACTGGGTATTCATAAAATTATTCTAGGGCTTTAATTTTATTGCAGTATCAGCCTTTTTTTTGATGGAAGTATTGGATCTTTCAGATTTTTGTAAAGCTCTAGGAAATGAATTTTGCCTGACCTCCACTTTGGACAGCTTTAGCAGAGTGCAATTTATATTGCCCTGAATTTATTCCATCTTGCTGCTGGGACAGTTTTCTTGGTCTAGGTTCCCACTTGTGAACAGAATACAGGGATAACTTGGAAATTCATTCACTGATTCTTATCTCCTGAATTTATTTTCTCTTCTTTGTGAAAGTACAGCGTATTTTAAAAACATTTGTGTTGAGTATGGATTTTTTTTGTACTTAAGTGATGGGCTGTAAATTGCAGTATTATGTGAATGAGTTTTCTTGTTCTCCTAAAGATTAGGATCTCTTCATTCTGGTGGCCAATGACAGGGCCCAAAGAAATGGCACAAAGCTGAGCTGGGGAGGTTTAGGTTGGTATCAGGGAAAAGTTTTTCACCCAGAGCCCTGGCATGGGCTCCCAGTGTAAGTTATCACAGCACCAAGCCTGTCAGAGTTCAAGAAGTGTTAGGACTGTGCTCTCAGGTACATGATGTGATTTTTGGAGTGCCCTGTGCCGGGCCAGGAATTGGCCTCAACGATCGAGATGGGTCCCTTCCTACTCGGCATATTCTGTGAGTTCTCTGCTTAGGAGGTACATGTTCTATGTTAATGCTTATCTACGTGCTGGAAGCTAGGACTGTGCATGTCCTGATCCTGTCCCTGGCTAAGTTGCTATGAAAAAATGAAATCTAGACAATCCTGAAAAACTTGAAGTCAACTGTTTTTAACACATTATCTTTCAATTAAATGTCCTTCTGAATTAATTCAACGTACTAAAAGACTATACTCTCCTAGTTGTCCTTTGAATTTTTAAAAAATCCTATTTTGCATTTTTAGACGGTGTGTTTTTCTGTTTTATGTTTGTATATTGAGACAGTGATTTTAGTTTGTGTTACCCTTTAGCTTCCTCTTTGTTTATTGGTCATACCTGAAGAACACTGGAAACACACAGCAAATCGAAAAGAGAATCCTTGGCTGACTTCTGTAGTCACTGAAGGCTGTCTTTTAAGCCATGATGTTTCTCTATTTGTTTTTACTGGATAGAATGAGAAGAGTTATAAGCCAGAACTCTTCTCAGAGAAAACACTGGTTTCTTTTTGCACCTTCAGTATTTCATTTCCATGAATTTCATAAACTTAGTTCATACGGGTCTTCAGGTTGCCATATTCTCATTTCAGGATGAAACCTGCTAATACTCACTGATTTCTTTTTTTTGTCTAACCTTCTTAGCTATCTTGAGCTTGCATAGGACTTTTGCATTTTTAAAAGTAATTTTGTCAATGGTTTAAACCAAGTCTTATTTGTAAGGGGTCACAATTTTGTCTTGGAGTGGCTTGAAGCTGAACCATTTTGTCCCAGTTGGAGAGTTCTGAAAGACTGGTTCATTGTCCTACTCAAACATTGTTTAATTGGTTTTGTGGACTTTCAATGTAATTCATAAAGGTCTTATGGGAATAGATTTTTAGTGTTCCCTTCTCTTCCCCCAAGTGCTGCATTATCTTACACTCAGGACTGTTTGTTGGAAGTACTGTAACATAATACTTCCTGTGCTTAAATGTAAAATGTTTCCTCTCCATACTTGGTTGCTTGAATGATTGCATTGGAATGGCTCAGGCTGGAGTTTCTCACATTAGGCCTAACTTATTCTGTTTTAAGGCTGCAAGAGAAAGGAGACATAAAAACTCAAAGCTATAGAAATGGAAATTGGTAGTTTGCAGTGGTCTTGTACAATAGACTAGATGTTCTAAAACTTTGTGGAAAGAGAAACTTGTGCTGATGTTCTGGTTTAACTGCTGTTTGTAGAGGTGAAAAAGAATCAACCATGGCTCTTACCTGCTCTTTAAGGAGTTTTATTTTGATAGTAGTTTGTTAAATACATGTGAGAAATAGTATCTTTATGGTGGCCTTCTGGCTTCTTTGATTAAGCATAAATCTGAAAGCATCCAGCTTGTCATTAAATGTGGGATTACCAACATGACAAACAGCTGGACAGGTTTAATGTATAGGCTCAATGCACACTGAGAGTATGCTCATGTGGTATAGTAATTACACAGAAACCAGGGGATATTTCTGTGGTGACATCTTCATAAAACCATAGAATGGTTTGGATTTTAAGGGGTCTTAAAGATAATATCTTTGAAACCACCATGCCATGGACAGGACACCTTCCAGCACACCAGGTTGCCCTGATCTCTAGTTCTTCTACTGTTTCCATTGATTTTGGCAGATTTATTGGTGTAAACTTCAAGGGTAAATTTGCAGAGTTGAGTGTACATGAAGATAACTTAGTTAATTTTTTCTTTCTTAAAAAGCCTCTATTTGTTAACAATTGAATACTATTGATACATTAAGTTTGTTAAAAATTATAAATTTAATTGCATGTCCAAGGTGTAAAAATGGAGTGATTTAATAAAATTATAAGCTAAAGGAGCAGCAGAAGAATTTTGAGCTATTGTGGGTAGAAGAATCTTACAGCTTTCTGAGTGGAGTAAGAAATATATCCGTGTATATTAAATCAATGTAATTATTTTGTAACACTAGCACACACAATAAAATATAATACGTATTTATACAGTGGAAAATAATTTTGATATAATTTATGTTCTAGGTCTTCATCCTCCAGGCCCCCCTTTGGCAAGACCTGTTCTTCCTCGAGAAAGGGGAGTTGTGGATAGAGTTATTGAATATTTGGTTGGTGATGGTCCTCAGAACAGGTAATTAAAAAATTAAACAGGTTCTTTAAGAAATACCTAAGCACTTAGGGGAAAGGAAGCTTCTTAACCTTTTTGTTTGAGCCATGTCAGGGTTAAAAGAGTTGTAAATGAACTTGTCCAAAATTTTCATAATTGAGAAATGGCTCTTTCTTAATGCTTCACTTGAAATATCTTTGCAGGGAAGCTGGTAATATTTGGGCAAACCTAACCTCTGTTCTGAGTAATATTAGCTGTGTGATACAAAGAAAGAGCTGTGCTCAAGTGGGTGAATGGCTTATATTTTGAACTAAAAAAAGAGAAAACATTTGCCTCAGCGCTTTAGCTTTATATCTGTTATAAATGTCTTTCAGGTTGTCTTCAGAATTCTCCAAACATATCTGAACTTAACATGTTTTCTATGGTTACTTTTCATATTAACTGTATTCTAATGAAATAAAGGTTAATTTGGATGTTATTTTCTGACACTGATGATACTAAAAATATGTTGAACTGTAGTTTAAAGTGTAGCTGAGACTATTTCACTGTGATTAAAGCAACTTCACAAAGTATTATTTAATCTACAGATTTAGTTTGCTTTCAAGGTTAATAATTTCATTGTGGAAATGACTTTTTGGAAGAAAAGGTCTAAGATATTTGCCAATATGTGAGGTAAAATCTCCCTTAAGCATGCTATTGCTTCAAGGTATGTTACTATATATTATTCATGTTTTCTAGGTATGCCCTTATATGTCAGCAATGTTTTTCTCACAATGGTATGGCTTTGAAGGAGGAGTTTGAATACATAGGTAAGAGCTAGTCTTTTTTTAGACTGTATTACTTGGCTAATGTTTCATAACAAACATGCATCATACTTCATTTTGGCTGCAGCTGAGTACTTACCTGACATTGTGAAGTACCACTTCATGTGGGAACATTTTTTGTTAACTCATTACTCTGTTTTTTAAGATTTACTTCAAGGCTTGGAGAAGTACTTTATTGCAACCTTCAGGTCATGGATTTTATGTGTAGAAAACTATTCAGTAGAAATAAGCTTCCTCCAATACATCCCTGAACATTGCTACTGGCTATGAATGGTTCTCAGAAGGGTTTTATGTTGAGAAACTATCTGACATTAAAGTGTGCCTCTTTTACCAGAACTTTAAACTAAATTTTCCTTTGGCAAGAAGATCTTGGGGACGTATTGGAAAAAGAGTGGGAACAAGCCCTAGGGGCCTATATGTGAATTTATGGCTGACAATAACTTAAGACAGACACAGCTCTTTATTGAACACAGATGTTGTATATTGCCTGCTTTCTACCACAAGTGTAAGCCTGATACTTAAGAAACTAGGGATTCCTAGATAAATCTTCTATTTCATTTTGTTTTGTTTACTTTTATGAGTAAATATACTGCATTGTAACAATAAGCTAAGTGTTTCCTATGAAACCAAAGATAAGTAGTCTATATGTTATCTTAGTTCTTATGAGTTCTCAACTCAACTGTACCAGAAACTGCCACTTCCCCCCTTGTCTTGATGAGAGTGGGGGAGGACAAAAAGAGTTATTTAAAAGAGTTATTTGAAGTATTAAATGATATCCAGTACTTCTGCAAAACAAAACTGCTTTTTCTTAATTAAGCACCACTGGGGCAGAATGCTCCTCAGAAAGCAGAGTGAAACATACCCTATGGAATTTCTAGCATCTCCTAACACTTCCTAACGCCAGAGTGTGAGGAAAGTGGTGTCTTAATGGTAGGGGAAAAATAATCTGCCAACTTAATTATTTTGTAGGAAAGAATAGAACAACACCATGTGGCAATATCTGGCACTACCAAATTGCATTATTTTGTTCATTGTGGTTGAATCTTTCGCAGTGTTGGGCAGTACTCAGTTCAGCAGAGCTGAAAGTAACCAGGTTTCTGAAAACCAACTGTCTGCTGAATTTAAAAAAGGGCTTATGTAGATCAACTTATGTAAATTTGGTGGAGGTGCTGTCTGGTACTCATAGTCACTCAGTTAACTGTTTTCAGTATTTTAAACCATCAGAATATAGTGTAGGAATAAAGGTGAAATGTGAAGCTAATTAGTGAGGCTGCTTACTGGGTGTGCTTTGTGGTGTAGCATTTAGATGTGCCTACTGCTTCTTCCTGAATCCTGCAAGAAAAACTAGACCTCGAGCTCCGCGACTTCCAGACTTCAGTTTTGAAAAAAGGCCAACTACAGAATTGCGATCTGAAACGGAGCCTCTAGAACCCAGAGAGAGAAGGCCCCAGGAGACTGAACAGGCAAAAGGTAAGTACTGATCTCATGAAGTCTGCTCTTTTCCAAATGTCTAATGAAATTCACTGTCATCTAGCTCTCTATTGAGCTAAGTTTTCTGGTAAGAATGACAACAGCTGAAGTACTCAAACACTGCTCCAAACAGGGTTCCTGGTGAGGTGATCAGTGACCAAAGTCTGTCAGTGTTAAAGGCATTTGGTCAATGCCCTTAACATGGTTTAACTTTTGATCAACCCTCAGTTGGGTAGGCAGTTGATCTAGACGATTGTTGTTGGTCCATTCTAATTGAAATAGTACAGTTTATTCTGATTTCATAACAAGTGCAGTTTGTATTTTTTTTTTCAGTTCTTGTCTCTGGTCCTAGCTTAGGTTGTTGATAGTAGTGTCTTCTTTCCTGTACCCTAAAGTGTCTTCATATTTGTCATTATTTTGTGCAAATGATGGCATAACAATTTTTTTCACTCTAGTGTTACTGACAAACGGATAGAAAAGGCTGTAAATTACAGAAATAGTTAAGGAGGGAGCATGTCCCAAAGTAGTTAACTTTCACTGTGTTTGGCAGATCATTTGATTGAGGTGTGTTGGAATTTCTGCCTTTGTTCCTTTTGCTCTTTTCCTCAGGGCAGGAAAATCTAGTAAAACTGCCTTGTTTAATTTCAGGTAGTTCAAAGACAAATTGTCAATTTTAATTTAACATAGTTCCTTTTGAGACGTTTTATAGTCTACAGATAAAGTAGGCATCTGGTGTACAGCCAACAGGAAGATGCAGTGTTTTAAAAGACTCCAGAAATCATAATTTCAGACCAGAGGATCTCCAGTTAGATGTACTGTTGAGTGCTTGATGGGACTTTGTTAGTTTAAGCAGGGGTCCTGGAGGAAAACTAACAGATAGTGTGCAGCCCTGAGGTTCAGGCTGGAAACACCCATGTGTGGGAAACTGTCAGAGTGTAATAGAGTGCTTCTGCTTGATCATTTTTAACAGGGAGTGCAAAATAACATTGGGTGTTACTTTCTGGCATGAGAAGGCTACACAAAACCAGTAGGGAGGTCATATTTAGTGGTGGCAGTCTCTGGGTATGGCCTCATGAGGGTGCATTGTAGTGAAAACTTGCTTTCTTTTCCTGTACCATAGGGCACTCTTACCTCAGTAAAAGTGCTGTTACTGGCATGAAAGTAAGCCTGAAATCAAATGGATGAAACGGAGACAATGAAAATATCTCATTTGCCCTTAAATTCTGGTGTTATTTTTTTAGCAAGGGGAGGGTAGCTTCTCCTTTTGAACTTAGAAGATTCTTACAGAAAAAGGCATACTTTGTTACTGGGATCTTTAAATGTGCTTGTTTTCTTCTGTCTGACTCAAGTAGAGAGGTCCTTCAAGAGGGCTATTCAACTCTTGGAGGCATGTGCCTCACGGGTTTTTAAATATTATCCATTACTGCAGGTTTTTAAAGAGAGATAAGGAGATGTGCTTGCTAATTAATCTGGTATTATCATTGAAAGAAATTATTATGAACCTATGCCTATAAAGGTCTGAGCTGCTGAGTCTGTCTACAGTTGTTGTAAAGAATGTAAAATCTGAAGAATTACTGTGAGATTGCAATTAACCAGTTCAGATGTAGGAATGAAAACTGTGAGATAAGTTGCTTTTTAGGGAAGCAGAATTTTATCAAACATTTCAGCAGAAAAATAGGATGGATTTATTGCAGTAAATATGATTTTTACCAGTTTACCTTTAACAATGAAAATTACTTTTTTTTCTGATGTGGTCTTGTATTAATGTGTTGCTTTATTTAAAAACAGCAGGAAAAGAAACTGCTGGGAGCTTCACTGTCCAGTTGTCTTTTTCTGATAGGAAGTAGATGGTAAGATTTTGCTCAAGAAGTGTAAGAAGTAAGTGAGTGGTATACAGACTTTTGGTTTGCAATGTTAAATAGCAGATATTTTCTGAATATTTATTCTCCAAGATGACACAAACCATTCTGTTTTGATAATTACTAAGCAGCCAGAAATAGAGTATATCTTAGTACTTTACATAGCTCTGAGAAATGTTGTGTTGATTTAGAGAAGACCAGTGCCTGCCTGTGGCTTGTCACAAAGGAATCTCTTCTCAATGAGAAAATATTTTCACTAAATCACTTTTTCCACTGGAACTGTAATGTGGAACATAACTGCTTACATGCAGTTGGGGTTTATTAATAAATGAACACATTCCTTGACTGTAAGTTTTAAGGTATGAAGCTGTCATTAAGGTACAGCTCTGGGGAAAGTTTTTGTTCACCACAGTAAAATAGCTGCTGTCATAGCAAGAATAGAGAATATATCTTCACTTACAGATGTAGACAAACATTAACATCAGGAAACCAACTTCACCACAGTGCTGGCAACACAGGGGACTACAACTCTTATCTGTAATTCATTTATACCATAGCTGTGTAGCTCAAGGAAATGGCAAAATAATGTGATCAAGAAATGCTATAAATATTTTTTACCAGTCAGCTACTTTAGCTAATGGGTAGAGCATGAAGCTGAATCTTTTTTCCAGTTGTGTGCTCATGTAGTGACAGGCATGTTACATGCAACTCCTGTGGGTAAGAGATCTGAAGAAGAAGCTTATGGAGAGTGCCATTGGCACTGAACTTGGGAATTTTGTTTTAAACCTCTGGAAAATGGAGTCATCAACTGTCAGTCTGGTGCAGATTACTGGCACAAGCATCATGCTTCCTTATTCAGCAGATTAATTTAGGAAATTTAAGTACCAGAGTGAAGCAATAAACTTCAGCTCTTTTCTTACCTTTCCCATAAATGGCTTGATTTTGATCCCCTCCTCCTCCCATCAAAGGCTAGTTGGTTCTCTCATGTACTTATCTTAAATGTATCAATGTTTGGATCATATTGAAAGAGCCAACAGGAAACACTTTTAGCCTCTGGATTAATTTTGTCTTGCCTTTATTTAGTACTGTTACGCTGTTTTTGGTTCAGGTTTAGCATTTCACAGTATTTTGAAAAAAAGTTAACTGCATCAGTCTTTTGTGTTGAATGTCTGGTGCTGATATTTAGAGGTCTTCATTAGATGAAGATTTGAACTTCAGACTTCACCACAGTGGTGAAACACTTCATAGACTACTTTGTGATGTCTCTAGATTTGTATGGAATTCCTTGGTCATCTTGCTCAAATATTTTTATGATTACTTAATACTGTCACTTGTAAGGATTCTTGGAATACAGCAACTGCTAGTATGTTTGAAAGGGTTTCCATTATAAAGGCAGGTGCAGAAACTTTGCTTGTTCAACTGAAGGGGTCACAATAATGATCTGTGCCAGAAATAATGACATTTCAAGTGTGTGCTCATCGTGAGTTCTACCATAAATGGAGCTTGGCTTTGGGCAAGTGTTGCAGAAACCTTTTCTAGCAATAAAACTGATGGAAGACAAAGGACTAATATGTCTAGAACTTGATTTCTCAAGCAGACTTAAATCAGCTCACCTTGACTTTAATAACTTGTAAACAAATTCTTTTGATTTAAAAATGTATTATGTTTCCAGTCAACCATAGCTCAGTTTTGCTGAACAACAGAAGTTGCCTTTTTGGTAGGATGTATTCTCTTACTTGTTTCAAAGGCTTCACAATAGCTTTCTGTGACACCACAGCCACTAACAGATTACTGTGAGACAAGTGTGCTTTAAAAGTGCTCAGACATGTAGCACTATGTAGAAATCTATCTTAAAGGGGAGGTGTAGTAGTGAAGAATACTTGTCCAAAAGCTGCTTGAAAGCACAAGCAGCTTTATTTTGGAGCTCTTACACTATTTTTATGAATTCCCACTTAATAGGCATTTTCTAGTTAATTTAATAGTGATTCAGTATTATGATTTCACTGGTTACTCATTGAAATACTCTCTGCAACAAGAGCAAGGGTGGGTGACTTCTTACAGTGTGATGTGCATGTGCTTTCTGGGTGCTAAGCACTAAGCAGGAGTGTTGGGAGTAAAAGCTGCTGTAGCCAGAAGCAGGTTTTTAAGGTTGCATTGTTGCAGCTCTTAAATATGCAGCAAGTGTAGGGCTGTGTTTGCTGTTAAGATCATGTGGGTGAAGCTACATTCTGTGGTTAAATGATTAAGTATTCCTCATCAAGAACACTTAAATTTTCTTTTGTCATCTTTTAAAGTTTATTGTCAGAACTTTCACTTGTTGGCTGCTGCTCTTACAAAGATTTTATTCATGCCCTATTTAAATCAGGTTGACTTTAGGCAAGCTTTCCAGTAATTGGTGTATTTAAAATGGAATCACTATATATTTTTAATGAGACTGATCATGTTTGTGGTTGGAGTTAGCATCACTTACTCTGAATGCCCTGGCTGCTCATTTAAGGGACCTGCTTTTTAGTTTCTTGTAACTTTCTCAGACTGCATTATAAGACCAAAATTTTTCATGCAAATTTGTATTACTATAAATTCTGTAGAGTTTCAAGAGTTTCAATTAGTTTGCCCAAGAACATACTGAAAGGAAAACTCATACAATACCTGACAATTTTTGTTTAAATAAGCAGTGTCTCCATACCTTTTAGTAAAATATAAAAATGAGAGCACTGTCATGTTCTTTTGATTACAGTTAGTATATGCATTTCTTCAGGTTTTCTCCTTTCCATTAGAAGCTTTGCTGATGGCTGTGATTGTCCCTGGGTTTTACATCAAAGATGTTATAAATGCTTAGCATCCTTCTGATCAGACTGAGCAAACAATCTCTTTACTTTTTTTGACTCAAGCCTGAAGACCAGCAATAAAGGAATGTAACTCAAGTGTGGAGGGATTGGAGCAGGAAAATGCACAAACTTATTCATAGAATTCGAGGCAGAAGAAAAAATGCAGAGATGAGACAGAAAGAAAACTGACAGTTGAGAGATAAAGATTGAGTACAGACAGAGATGGGATCAAGATGGAAATTAAGGAGCAGGAGAAGAGAGTGGGATGGCTTGGAAAATAACTGGGAACATTAATTTGCTTGGGCAGAAATAGGAGGGTTGAAAAATTTTGTAAGAAGAAGCCAGGGCAGGTGTTTAGCAGCCTGTGGTTGAGACAGCAGGGAAAGAATCAGGAGGTGAGTCAGCTACAGACTTGCTAAAATGAAAGATCCAGTCTGAGAAAACGATGGAGAAGCTGGGCTGCTCTGAGCAGTCTGAAATGAAGCCTGGAACTAGCTAGGTCGAGGTTTGTGTGGAAAGAGAGGTCTTCAGTTCTTGGTGACAGATGGCTTTTGTACAAGGTCTGCTGGACAGGGGTGTGCAACAGCTCTTCTTCTCAGTCATGGGCCAAGAAGCCAGAGCAATAGTTCTAAAACTTTCAGCTCTGCTTGAATTCTGTATCAGCCTGAGGCAGTCTGATTACTTTCAGACTTCTACCCTATATGTTCTGATCAACATGAACATGTGGCATTTGACTGACACTTGTTTTCCTGAGAAGTTGGTATTGGGACCAGTGCTGCTTGATGTCTTTGTCGGGAACATGGACAGTGGGCTTAGCACACTTCAGCAGATTTGCTGATGATGCTGAGCTGTGTGGTGCAGGCAGGGATTCCATCCAAAAGGACCTTGAGAGGCTGGGGAGGTGGGACTGTGAACCTCATGAAGTTCAACAAAGCCATGTCTAAGGTCCTGTATCTTGATCAAGGCAATCCCAAGCTCAAGTACAGGCTGAGCAGAGAATGGAGAGCAGCCCTGAGGAGAAGGATGTGAGGATGTTGGTTGGCAAGAATCTCAGCATGACCTGGCAATGTGTGATTGCAGCCCAGAAAGCCAACCGTGTCCTGCCATTGTATTTGGCATCACATATGTTTAATTTTTTTCCCTTTCTCTTCATTATTAGGCTATTCTGATTTTAACCTAGGGGTTTAACTTTTACTGTTATTCTCCTTCCCATCCCACCAGGGTGGCAGGAGGGTGGGTGGGGAGTAATCAAGTGTCTGGTCTGCAACCCAGTTGCAGGCTGGGTTAAACCACAACAGGCCCCTGGCATAAGAAGGACATTCTCCTTTTGGAGCAAGTCTGGAGGAGGGCCACAAACAGGGTCAGAGGGCTGGAGCACCTGTCCTGTGATGACAGGCTGAGAGGGTTGGAGCTGTGCAGCCTGGAGAAGAGAAGGCTTTGGGGAGACCTTAGAGCGCCTTCCAGGATCTAGAGGGGCCTCAAGAAAGCTGGAGAGGGACATGATCCAAGGGCATGTAGTGATAGGACAAGGCAGAAGGGATAGGAACTGAAAGAGTAGCTTTAGATGAGGTATTGGGAAGGAATTTTTCACTTGGAAGAGGGATGAGACCCTGTAACAGGCTGCCCAGAGAAGCTGTGGCTGCCCCATCCCTGGAAGGATGGGGCTTTGAGCAACTTGGTCTAGGGGAAGGTTGGAATCAGATTGATCTTTAAGGCTGCTTCTAACCCAAACCATTCTATGGAATTAGAAACATTTGATAAGGCTAATATTTTTGAGCTGTAACTTTCAATTTTGCACACTGTTCCCCTTCACAGTATGTATTAGTACTGCAAAGTACTGAGTAATACTGGTCAATAAATCAACTGCCATCAGCAATACCATTCCACAGTGCCTTTGTGTCATTCAGTGCAACACTACATTCAGTTTTTCAGTGCTTATGCTTATTTCAAAATATGACTCTTACTTTTCTTATGCTACTGAAGTCTTGCTGGGAAGCTAGAATATACTTCTTTAGAGGCAGTACTTAGAATAAATGTTTTTGATTTTAAAAATATGCTGGTTATCAAAGAAATTCCCACCCTAGATGAAGAGTAAGTATACTCACTCCTGTGCAACCATCCTATGCTACCCCAGGGAAGACAGAATATGCAATAATTTTCATTAGCTGGTTTGATATATTTGTTTTTTTCCCCCCTGATTATCAGACTCCTTATGTTTAAAGTAATTTCAATCAAGAAGAATGTTTTAGTTTGTGTACAGATTGAACTATTATAAAAAAAAGTTCAACAACTGGTGAAATACATTAGCAAAGACAAAGAAACTGAATTGCCATAGTTTTTTTAACATATCACTTTAGTAAACAAGTTTAGAAGGCTTCTATTGAGGATGAACATATGCAAGTAATACCTTAGTGACAGCTAAGCTCTTTTCCATAGTATTTTTTCCCTTAAATTTTAATTGTTTTACATGTGACCATCTTAGAAAAACCAAAGCTTTTATGGCTTGAGAATGTCATGCAGTTACTAGTCAAAACCTGTATGCAATTGCAGAATGTTTAATTTCTTTTTAATAATATTATCTGCCTCTTAATTTCTGCAAATGGCTATTTTGTCATTTTTCTTTTCACAGAATCTGAAGATGATGGGGCCCAGCTCGTTGAGACAAATGACATAGATGATAAAGCACCAAGTTCTGAGCATCTAAATGATAAGCTAGCTGAAGAAGTCAAAAAAGAAGAAGCAGAAAACATTTCAACAACTGAAGAGGCTATTTCAGAGTATACTTCAGCTGAACAAAGTGAAGAATCTTTAATAAAAGCAGAATAAAATACTCAAGTGCCTTCTCTAGCTAGTTTTTAGCTTTGTTCATGCCTGTTGTTACTATTCAGGTGAGCTTTTTTTAATGGTACAACTTAAAAATCTTGCTTGGGCTTAAACTGCCTCAACTGCCACAGTGTGTCAAAGCTATGTGTAGAGTGGGTATTGTAAATTCAGCATGTCTCTTTAAGTTAACACATAGAATGTGTAGTTGGTTGAAGTCTAACAGTTGTAGCCCTTGTTCAGTTTGCATATTTAAAAACTTCAAAGTACAAACTTGCTAAGGGTGACTTAGAATTTGACATCTCTTTAACTGTCACACATTAAGAGCAATTACTGATGGCAATTGACCTACTAGGTTTGGTCTAGTGAACTTAAGATGCTTTTTAATGCTGCCCTGTTCAAATGGATTGAGTACACGTTTAATACACAGATGTTTACAAGCTACAGTGTCATCCAACATTTGACTTAAGCATATGGAAGTGTCAATGCAGTGGTGTTAATATTATTCATTGTCTAAATTCTTGACAGAATTCAGTTAAATGGCACTTGGATAAATGGCATCTCCTTTGGTGTTTGCGTTGCAGATGAACCAGAGGCACCTACATGCAAAACTGTTTTGTGTTTACATGAAATATAAGAAGTCTCTGCACTTGATTGTACTTGAATACAAAGCACTATTTATACCTGTACTATAATGACAAGATATAAGTGAATTTTGTGCCTTTGTGTATTTTGTTAAAGGAAAATAAAGACATCTAGCAGCAATACTTGCTTTGTGATTCCTAAAACTGAATAGAATTAATGTTCTGCTGTATGCAGCTAATCTACAGTTACTTTGTGCAAGTTCAGAAGGAATGTGCCGCCTTAAAAGGAGCATGTCTATTTGTAGCTGAGGTGGCTTTGACAGGATAGAAATAGATCCCTGATGAAAAGGGGAAGTGCATGTGCATTTGCCAAAAGGCTTTTCTAACTGTACCTAGAGATAGTTGATGCTATTTAATGTTACAGTTGCAATGAATATTTGCTGCTGGATTACTGAAAATGTAATTTTTTAAATTGCATTGCTTTTTAAGATAAGGACATTTGTTACACATTTCCTGTTAAATGTAACAGCTGGGATCCTGGATTGGAAGTTTTCTGGTGTCTGTGAGGTACCTAAGTCAATCAGATTTTTTAGAAATAAATGCTGAACATATGTGACTTGGTCGATTTAGTAATATTTTCGATAAAAGTTTTATTTTGTACAGTGTTGTGTACCTCGCTACAGGGAGAGGCAAATTTCAAAACCATTTTTAATCCAATGCCTTGGTTCCAAAGAGAAATGGTTTTTACACTGTAAAGATAATAAAACCCCGCAATCTTAGTAGTTTGAGAGTCCTCTGCAAGAAAAGCATGTTTCTCAATGTGACCTTAGTATCCATGTCTTTATACAAGACATAATTATTACATGAACAACAGCAATTAATTTTCTTTCTCAACTGCATGCTTTATGTTCTGATTCTTTGGGGATAGTTTAGAAGCTCAGCCTCTCATCAGTCAGAAGCAAGTGTGGTCTGTGCTTAGATTAAGGAAGAATTTTTTTCTGTTTCACTATATTAATTACAGTTAATATTTTATTTAGCAGTCTTAATAGACAGAATTTAGGCATGTAATTAAAGGAGTACTCATAGGTGTTTGTCTTTATTTACATGAACAATTAGCAAATAGACATTTTATGTGTGACTGTCTTAGTTGGGAATACAAATAAAACAGTCCCTTTTCAGGACGTCTTACAGTATGAGAAAAGTACGGGGCACAAAGTGATAGGGGAATTAATTTTTTAATACCTTGAGAGAATATATTTTAAATAACACAATTTATTTTAAATTGAAACAATTTTGCCTGAAAGGTGGCAAAGCTTACTTATTTTTTTGTAAGTTGCTAATCTCTACACTGCATTTTGTGCCTCGCTGATTTATCTGCTTAAAGGCTTATTTCTTTGGAGAGAAAACAAATCACAGACCATGTGAGTAATTCAGCACAGTAAATTGTTTGGTATACTTACATTATGAGTGCTAAAAAGAAGTAAAATTTGATATCCTGTTCCATCATATGGGAGATGAAGGCATGAATTACTGTCAGTTCAGAACTTAAGGTTACTCTAGGCACAGATATTACTTCCTTTTAAAAGTGTGCATCTGAAGTGTCTGGTCTTTTGTAGAGTAATTTCAGCTCCTTTCCATGACAAGCAGTGGCTGAGCTATAATGCATGTAAATATCTATAGAATTGACTGAGAAAGCTTCATATTGGACCTACATATTAAAAATGTTTTAGCCTGGAACATGTATATTTTCACATGTCCTGCTTTTGCCAAAGAAACTGATGTTTTTAGAATTTTGGGAATATGAACTTTTTTTGTGAAAAAGGAGCCCTAGTATTTGGAGAGGTTGGGGTGGGGAATTATTTCTCCCAAGATTTTTAAATGTGACATGAGAAACTTTCCACAGAAGTGATTGGTACTTTTTGTTTAATATATGACTGAATATATTAAATATATCAAGTAGAGACAGTCAACCTGTTGTGAAAACAAGTACTTTTTAGAGTGTGGAAAACCTGCTTTGTGACCTAAAAATGCCTACAACCTTTGAACACAGGAAGATTTAGCTCTGTTTTAAGTGCATGATAGAATTGTCCTAAAATACTTTCATACTTTAAAAAAAGTGTATGAGCAGTCATTTCCATTAACTGCTTCAGAAGGCTTGATGATTATGTAAAGGATGTCCTAGAATTTTGGTAGAGAAAAAAATCTATTTTTAACTTTCTAATTTTTCAGGGATTTAAAGCCCTCTAGTAAATGAGGGCACAGGGTTACTCAGTGGGTGAATTCAGGCTCATGATACACATGACCATTATGGACTGAGCTGTTCTCATTTTACAGTAAGCATTCACATGTTACTCCTGCCAAGTGTGGGTGCCCAGTCCTGATACCAATATGGGAAGAGGATTCTGTTTCTGCAGCAGTTGCTTCTTGGCTTCTGTGTACTGTAACTGTGGCAATAGTAAAAGGCACCTGTCCAAGAGGAATTGAATCAAAAAATAGCTGTAAATGAACAGCAGTAACCACACTTAGTCATGTCTCTGTAACACCAAAAAAACCTTGCAAGTAGGAGTGTGTAGTCAAAAAAAGTACAGCAATTGTTGTATTTAATCCAGCTGCAGCTTGACTCTTAAGCATGAGGAAATGTAAGAAAGTAGAGGGAAATAAATTAAAGAAATACTGTGGTTCCATATTTTGTTGTCTTCTGACTTCTTGGCATGTACTCATACCTCAATTTTTTCAGAAGTACTGAGATTTCTCACACGACTAGGCTTCTACAATGTCATAGGAGCCCCCTTTCCTTCTGTGGCCAGGATGAAAAGCAAAATTGTGAGTGGGCTAGTGAAGTAATACTTAGCAAGCTTGTTGCTGTAGTGTTTTTATTGACTGGAATATTGTGAATAACTGTAGAAATGTCCTTTATTCACTTATAGTTTATAAACTGGGGAGGAGTTATCTTGGCTGTGTAAAAACCGTCACAAAAGACAAATGAGTGTTCTACTTCAAAATAAATTGAAATGAGGCAGTCAGATTTACATTTTACTTTAGAAGTGAGTTAAAAAAGGCAATAGTATTTTGAATTCTAATACTTTTTCTAGAGGAGAACACAATTGATTTTCCTTGGATAATTTGAATTAAAACATTAGGTGGATTCTTGGTATGGTGATTTCTCAAGAAATCTGTTTAGCCTCCATGCAGGAAAGAGACGCTCCCAAGGAATGGAAAATGAAGGTAATGCAAAAGTTGATGGTTTAGGAATGGAATAGATAAAATCAAAAGCAAGTAACTAAGGGTGGGTATGGTTGCCTTGAGGTTAAGAAGATTGAACCCCATGTGTTGCATGAGTAGAAGCCAATGGAATGACTTAATAATGGAGTGAAACAGTTGGGGGAGAGAAGGGATAGTGTTTTTTTTTTCTTTTAGAACCAAGTCTTAATCAAGAGATAAGAAAGATGAGCTTAAAGTGATTTTTTTCAGAAAATGTGGTAGAATTTTGCTGTTACCACATGGCAATACACAACTCAGGTTACTATTGTGTTCTTATGTCAGAAATAATAAGGATGGAATTGACAAGGAATCTTATTAGAGAATTTTGTTTGCTTTTTAGAGTTAATTCCAGAATAAGCATATGACAATAACTTGGTAGAAAAAAGCTGTCTAGCTATTATGAGAGACTTAGGAATTTTTTAAACCTTCAAAGGCTAGGGAGAAACACTTCTTTGTTGGTATATGGTTCTGAACTGAATATTTGTGCGCTTGTGGTTTTGTGGTGCTGGAGGAGTGAGAAGACTTGGGGAAACTTTCATTATTCAGTAGCTAAGTCTGCTATTAAAAACTTTACAAAAATTAAAGGCTTTTTAAGTCTAAACACGTTCAGTACAGGAGTACTGGATGTAAAGAAAGTTTTAAATAAGCTTACTTCTCCTTAGTAAATAAGTTACTTCTCCTTATTTACTCTGCTACTGGAATGAGATTTTGTTAGGTATTCTACAATGAGGAAAACTGTTGGTGGGGTAAGGAATGTCCTGTCTGTGAATGTTGCACTAGAACAAAAACCTTGAAGACTCATTTTGTTTCTTTGGCAAATAATAATTTGACCAGTTCCCTGAGCGTTCTCTAGCAAAATCTTTAGGCCTTCATTTCCTTCCATGTCTTACAGACTGTTTTTGGTTTAGTTTGTTTTTTTTTTTCCCTTAATCTCTCTTAAGAGGTTCTTTCCTGTCCAGTCATGTGGTTGAAAGTTAATGCCTCAGATGTCAGCATCTCATGTTTCACTTCCCTTCTAGAATTGGTAAAATGCAACCCTGTCCAGAATTCTGGTCTAGTGAGCCTCTGAAGGAGACTGTACAGAAATAATATCCTTAATACTGGCTAATTTAAAAAAAGGCTGCAGATACATCAAGTGCATAGACATTAGGAGGAGAGTAAGTTTTCCAGGAATAAACACTGGAAGTTTGAAAGTTCCTAATAATTTGGGCAAATAGCCTTGCAGGAGGGATTAGATTTAAAATGAGAGGGCAATAAAGGATTGCTCCATGACTAGTGGATTGTGTTTGATTGATGGCATTTGATTTCTTATAATTGCTTAAGAACGTGTATAATGGCAGTAAATGGGTGACAGAGATTTTTGGTGGCTGTCAGAAAGTTTTGATTCACTGACAGGAAAATGTTTGTGAAATGATTACTGGTCTTTGGCAGTGCTCCTCTCTTCCATGGTGTGGTCTTTAGGTGGAATTCATATGTCTCAGGTTTGTGGAAGGTGTTGAAGGCAAGGAATTACAGCTGGTGGGGTTGACTGGCTCCAGATCCTGGTGTATAGTCATGCACCAATGTTTCTGTCAGAGGACAGACTGTAAACTTCCATCAGAAATGTGTCCTAGTTGAGCTTGTCTGGTAGTCTGAAATTCAGTGCACTTCCTGCTTTGGATTCTTGGCCTTTGTATAGAAGAATGGCATCCTGAGTAGATGGGAATTCTAGCCTTGGGTTTTTACTAGAGATTTGTTTACAAAACATTATCTAAATAGGATAAGCTCCAATGGTGTTTAACAATGGCAACTGCTACCCCCCAGCATTTAAAAAAATAAGAAATGGAGTTGTCCCTTAAGATTGCGAGTCTCAAGGAATTTGACTTCACCATTGCTTTTGATTTGTGGGCCTCTCTGGGGTCTCGTCAGGTCACATTCAATCTTTTCTCTGCAAGAATAACGATTCTGTGATTCTATGAAGAATAAGACCTAGAGAGGTATATGATAGGCAGGATAGTGAGAAGAGCTTTAAAATGAAATGTATTGATTATACAATAATTTGTTCCCAAACCATGGGGTTTTGAGATTAAAGCAAACACTTGGAAGATTGTCAGTAGATTATTTAACTTTGCAACAGTGAAAAATCTAAAGCACTGTATCATAATATGACTTTCAAGGTTGCATAAAATCAATTTGATCATGACTTAAATTTTTGGGTAGAAGGGGAAGTCTTGTAATACTGGTTATTTCTCACAGTAGTCACTGTGGGAATAAATCCATTTCAGGACTGCCACTGTAGGTAGCTAGGACTGTACTGCCAGGATTTTCAGTGAACAATTACTAATGTTTTTCAGGAGCACCTGAAAGCCTTCATAAGCCTTTGCCACTGTGAAATCATGTATTCTCCTTCTGTTGTGTGACAAAAATAATTTGCAAAAGGGAAATTGCAACCGCCAGAGAAGAATACACGCAGCAAAATCCCAAGATAATCAGATATAGGAGAAAATAAGGGGTGCAGATACTGGAGAGCTGACAATTTTGGGTGTTCAATTTGTAAATTCAAAGTCATCTCTAAATTTGTAAACTTATATTGAAATAATCATTCTTTCTCTCTTTCTCTCTCCATTTTGCTGCCGCAATGAAAATGGAGAAGCTGGATTTGTAGAAAACCCAAGCAACAAAGACCTTCCAGCTCTTCTCAAGTGGTCTGCTCTCTAATTCCTTGCATCACTTCAAGGAGTTCTGCTCAGTTGATGAAACTTAATTTTTGACTTGTTCAGCACTCAAAAACATTTTACAAAATCACCAAGAAAATTCCTTTTTAAGAAAACTGTTTTGAATTGTGTTTTAAAGAAAATGTGAAAGTTATTTCTTTAGGAATGTTTGTACTTGCATTTTTTGTATAGTGAGCTTTTATTTAAACAGGAGTACCTGTATATTTATAGATGCTATTGTTGTAATAGCCTTGTTGCATTAGTAAAGGGTATGCTTGTTTATGTACTATAAATATTATCTTTAATCAGAAATATTATCTTTAATCATTCTAATCCTAGATGTAGCCTTGACTATACATCACCTGCAGCTGAAATTCCATTAAAATCAATGGCAAAAACATTAATTAGTGTGAATTCTTAGGCTCTAAGAGACTTCCTGAAATGTCTGTCTTAGCTTTTCTGCTTGTAATTGAGAAAATATTTGAACTTGTGCTCCCCTTTTGAAACTTACTGTTTTACCAAATGAAGCAAATTTTAAAGCATATCAAATGAAATTGCATAGTTTCTTATTTGAACATATGCTGTCTTTGCTGTGTATCTAACTTCTTGAGGAAAAAACTGATCATGAAAAAGCTATTTATTTGCCTGAGCTTAATTGATGATTTGAGGTAATAATTCTGTTTAATAGTTCCTTCTGTGCTGGCTGTACTTAATCAACTTGAGTTTTGTAGTTACCTGGATATTTTTGAGGACCCCATATGTTACCAAACAAGGATGAGGAAGCCCCTGCCTCTTTAATGCAGCCTCTGCCCGCCGGTTGGACTGGCATATGTAGGAGAAGAAAGTTGTTCAAGGTTGAGTAGTTTCTGATAGGACCCATTTGTCTGTGCTACAGCCAATTGTGAGAACTCCTGGCTCATGGCATGAGCAGCCAGCTCTCCACCCTCAAAGGACAGCATGGCACAGGGCTGCAAAATTTTGTGTGTGCTGAGGTAGAGGCAGGAAAACCTGCCTTGACTCAGGATTGAAAATATGTGGCAGCTTCAGAGAGAATTGTGGAGTTGTGAAGGTGCTGACTTTGGCCCACGATTCCATAGACGTGTCAGGGTGGGTATTGCAGCTTTTATTGTATCTAAATGGTGATTTATGTCCTTATTCCTCCATTATTGTCCACAAGGTACTGCTCTGTGTCACAGGCCTGTATTACCTAGTTTTTTCAGACTGTTTCATTTTCATTAGCACAGCTGCTTTAGCTTGTGATCAGTGTACTGCACCTCATTGATAATCTAAGAGGGTATTAGAGGCACAGAAGTGACATGTAACCCTGTCAGTCTGGCTTGATTGACCCCTTCCAAAACATGGGTTCATTTTTTTTTTTAAATCCAAGTTAACCTGCATCCATTTTCACACAGATTCCAGGCAGTTTAAAGGTTGGTCAGATTCGAATATTGCTCTTTCAAATTTGATAATGTATGAGTACAGAACTGTGACCTTTGATACGTAGTAATACATCAACATGACACGAGCAGTAAGTGCAGCAATTACCTTTACTACACTTCAGATTGTGTTTTAGTTCTCATCTTGCATGCAATTATTTCAGGAAAAAAGGAATGCCTTTAAGTTAAATATTTTTTGCAAATAGCATAAGTGCAGAAATTAATCTCTGGGGACTTTGTGATTTACAGGTAAATGTTTTCAAATGAATCTTGGCTTTTAAATTATCATTGTTTTAGTGGTAGAAAGAAGCCTGGTGCCATTGGCTTTTAAAATACTTTTATTTTCTGAAAGAGTTTCTTTAAAAATTTTTGTTGTGTTCTAATGTAATCTAAATTTCATATTCTAATTTATGGCCAAAGCCTGATCCTGCAGGCAGTTGACATGTCACTGTGTTCATGTTGCTCCCATGATAATGCTCACGAGTTGGTTATGTGCATGGTAATAATGCAAGTTTACATGCTTTTAGGTGCCTTTCAGAACATCAGAGCATCTCAGACGTGCATCACATACTGATTTAAGAGGCTGTTTTTAGGTGCCCCAGCAATGTTTCATCTTTTTTTCTGAGCAGATCAGGATGTGTTTGGTTTATTTCCAGATGTTCTTTCTCACTTGTTGTTATAAATTATTTGGATAATGATAGTGCACAAGCACTACCTGGTAGTGCTATAAAAACACAAATCATTACTCCTTGCCAAAGAGCATAAGGCCTTGAGAGGACTGATAGCAGTTGTGGCTTCTGTTCTGTGAGCTAAGAATCAGAATAAAATTACTGTGTCATTCTGGGCAAGCAACTGAATAACCATTGGATGGTGACTGTCAGTTTGTCTGTCACAACCTAAACTCAAAGGGATAATTCGAAGTAGGACTTCATGTTCTTGTAAAATACCTGTCTCCTCAGCAGCCAAGCACTGAGGGGTGTTGGCATGCTGAAGTTAGGCACTGAACTTTAATTCAGGAGCTGGGGAAGTGCTTATTTTGTTCTATATTGAGGTGATATCAACACCTTTTGGAATGGCATTCTTTAAACTGTCAAAAATGTACAGCCCTAGTCCCCAAAACCATTTGGTCATTCTGGGGCACAGGAGGCAGGCTGATGTGGAATAGGGACTGAAAGGAGCCACTCCCTTCCAAACCTACCATGAGCAGAGGGGGCTTTTGCTAGGCTGGCTTTGTCTTTTAATTCCTGCCTGTGGAGGCTGCTCACTTGCTGCACGTGTGCACTTGTTATAGATTGGTAAAACTGAAAGCTTTTCTAATGCAATGGAAGGAAGCGTGTCTTTTTTTTGCTCACTATTTTCTAGCAAGTAGCTATTGTGGTGTTGTTTGTGCCCAGGGAGTAAAATCAAAACAAATTTATTAGATCACCATATAACTTGCTCCTAAGCAAGCTCTTGACCATACAAATTGTTTTGCAAAGCCACAAGGAAGGTGCTACCTGGGGGCAATGTGCAACTGTGGTTTTGCTTTGTTTCTTGTTGCCTTTGCCCTGTGCCAAGGG
Organism: Melospiza melodia melodia; assembly: GCF_035770615.1. Taxonomy (NCBI): domain Eukaryota; kingdom Metazoa; phylum Chordata; class Aves; order Passeriformes; family Passerellidae; genus Melospiza; species Melospiza melodia. The sequence goes on along the minus strand of NC_086201.1, from coordinate 21,652,574 downwards.
CACTTGGGCCCTTAATTCCTTTAAAATATGCAAAAAAGTAGAGTTGTTTTTTTACTGCCATTAAATTTTAAATGTTAACAGCCAGTAGTAACTTACTTTGGGAAAAAACCACCCAGTCCACTTTTCTGCAGTGTTTTCCATTAAAAATGTAAATACTGTGTATATATGGAATCTTGGGTCTATGCTGTTGACTTAGCAGGTGATGACAGCTCAGTGGGGAAGTTTGTTTTGCAGCTGGGGCTCCATGTTTGTAGAAAGTTCCTTAGGCTGAAAGGCTGCCCTTGTGCAGGTAGGTGACTCTGGGTAGAGAAGTGAATTTGTTACTTGACTACAAGTAATAAGGGGATAACAATGGCAACTACTCTTTGCATGTTGTTATTTGTTGATTGTTATTTGCTCATTCTGAGTTTATTATTTCTGGTAACAACTCTGGCTTCTTTAGTTTTCTATATTGTATATTATTAACCACTTTTTAAAAAAGAGCTGACAACACTGGTATTGCCCAACAGTAGGATCTTTTTGGTAGTATCTATAAAATATTTCCTTTCATATTTTAGAGAAAGGGGTGAAGTTAATATTTTTTCCATGTTTCATACTATAGCAGTATGACTAGGAGTATTTATTTTTCAGAAATGCTAGGATTTTTGTTTGTTTCAGCTATTTGCCTAGATGTATGTGATTTTGGAGCTTTTTAAAAATGGTGAATGATAGCCTGGTTGCAGAACATATTTTCTTTTTAAGGCTTATCTTAAAAGAAAAGACCTAGCAGGTTGCAATGGTAAAATCCCCCTGGAAGGAATTGGTTGAATTATTGAAGAAATGGTAGGCAGCTGAAATTATGGACACTTAATGGAAAGTACTTGGCTAAGACTGTGCACAACATCTTGTGAATACTCCTGATACATCATAATAAGGCATTTAGTTTGTCTAGTCATGAAGTCTGATTTATTTGATTTTAAATCTCAGATTGTGAGATTAATCTCTGATTCTGAGTAAGTGTAATGATTCTGAGAGCTGGAATATTGTTTGCCATTGTGAACCGTGCTGAAGGAGTCTCAGAATGTATAACGTAATAGATGCAATTTTGTTTGATTTTTTTTTTCCCTAGGCCAATTTAATTTTGATTTATTTGCCTCATTAACCCAGGAATTCAGAAAATTGAATGCTACCTGAGTGAGGTATTATTAACACTAGTGAAATATCTTCAAATTCACTTCATGCTTATAAATTAGTCTTTTGAAAGCATTTTAAAGGCATAATGATGCTGTAGTGAAAATGTACAGCATCATTTAAAAATTGCAAAATGCTTATTTGATTTCAGAAATAAGACTTGGTCACCTGACTTAAATATATACTGATCTATTATTTATGCTTTGAAAATAGAGCTGATAAAAAGCATAAGTGTTCTTGATATTATATTTTGTCATATCTAGCTAAAAAGATTGAAATCCAGAGAAACAATTTTCTGAAGAAATGAAATAGTATGCCCTCCTGAACCCCTGGGGAAAATAGCCTCTCTGTTTGCTCAGAATACGAAGCAGTAAAACAGTATAAGTAAAACAGACAGCCCATGTCACATTCCTATTTGTACAGTCTGGAATGATGTTTTAAAAACATTTTCTAGTTATTTTTGATAAATAAATGGCACAAATAACATCTGCAAACCAACCCTGCTGATGTAAGATTTTTCAGATCAGATTTGTTTGTCAGTGAAAGTTGAGAAAATTGCCTTGCAGAACTTAAGTTGTATAACTCCCAAAAATATGCACACCAAATGTGTAAGAATATATTTTGTTGTCTTTTGCCCTTCCTTGGAGAAAATAATGCTGATTCTCCATTATCTTTGCTTTTGGGCTTAGAAGGTAGCTTGATAAAAATACAGGAAATCAAATAGGATATAAAATCGCATGTTTATGAAGTGTTAAATAGCTCTAAGTTCATATTCACAGCGGAGCATCCAGCTATGTATTTGGAATAGTGTATTCTGGTTAAAGCTCTGAGATTTCCCCCTGAGCCAGTACTGCTGCACTGCAAACTTGGCTTAGTGCTTGTAAGATCCTGGCACAGGCGCTGCTCCCACCTCTGGTCAGGTGTGTCCAGGACAGATGTGCGGTGTCTGGCTGCTGCTCTCTTCAGGTGCTGCCACACCAGGGCTGAAGGGAAGGTCCTCCAGGTATTGTGGCTTTCAGAAACGTACTCTTCAGTTCAAGGATGCTGCTGCCACTCTAATTTCCATCAGTGGCATAATAGCTGAGATGGAAAAACATTGCTTGGGCAGCAGGCTTGAGAAACCTGATGTCATGGCTCTACCAATGCCTGGTTACCCAGGACTGGCTAAGGAAGGTGTGTCTGTACATCTTCCAAAACATGGTTTGTTGGGGTAATGTCCTTTCAGCTGCATTTGAGTAATAAATGTCTTATGACTGTTGGTGTGCTTTGGACTTTAGTTCTCTGAAGAGCTGGCTAAAATCAGCTTTAATTATATTTTTGTAAATGGACTCCATCTCAGGCCAAATTCTGTGATATGTCCACAGATAAAAGAGGCATGTATTTTTCATTATGTATGTGTTTAAT